>NW_010265462.1:0-40504 GCF_000690775.1 Eurypyga helias
GATACGGTTGGCTTTCTGGGCTGCCAGTGCCCATGGCCGGCTCATGTTCAGCTCTTTGTCCACCAGTACCCCCAAGTCCTTCTCTTCAGGGCTGCTCTTGATCCATTCTCTGCCCAGTCTGTCCTTGTGCTTGAGATTGCCCCAGCCCAGGTGCAGGACCTTGCACTTGGCCTTTTAGAACTTCATGAGGTTGGCAGTGGCCCACCTCTCCAGCCTGTCCATATCCCTCTGGATGGCATCCCCTCCCTCCAGTTGGTTGACCATGCCACACAGCTTGGTGTCATTGGCAGACTTGCTGAGGGTGCACTCGATCCCATCATCCATGTCACTAACAAAGATGTTAAACGGCACCAGTCCCAACACCGACCCCTGAGGAACGCCACCTGTCACTGTTCTCCACTCAGACATCAAGGCAAAAAAGTCATTGCGCACCTCAGCTTTCTGCATATCCTGGGAAACCAGCTCTCCCATTCTCTTCCAGAGAGGGCACACATTTTCCCTGATCTTTTTTTCATCCCCTATGTACCTATAGAAGCCCTTCTTGTTGGCCTTGATATCCCTGGCCAGGTTCAATTCTGTCAGGACTTTGGGTTTCCTAACCTGATCCCTGACTTCTTGGCAACTTCTCTTTAATACACCTAGGCTCCCTGTCCCTGTTCCCAACCTCTGTAGGCTTCCTTTTTGCACCTCAGTTTCTCCAGGAGCTGCTTGTTCATCCACACAGACATCCTGGCATTTTTACCTGAGTTCCTCTTCACTGGGATGCATTGCTCCTGAGCTTGGAGGAGAAGATCCTTGAATACTTGCCAGCTTTCTTGGGCCCCTCTTCCCTCCAGGGTTTCATTCCATGGTACTCTGCCAGAGAACTCTTCCATGGAACTCTTCTGTTAGGAAAGGTGATGTTGGAGGAAGATGTCTGCTCCAGGAGCAGAAGACAGCAGAACCTGTGAGGTCCTTCAGATAATTTTTGGGTACTTTTTTCCCCAAGCAAAGTGCTGTAAGCAGCCAAAAAATCACTCCTACACAAATACAGGAGGGCAGTGCCACTTTCCTAGGAGGAAATACATCCATAACACCACAGTCTTCCTCCAAATCCCTCTTTTTCCCCACCCAGCCGCTCTCTAGATGGCCACTGCCCTTGACATGTCTCTGAGCAGCCCTGGGGAGCTGGAGGAGAAAAGCATTGTGGGCTATAAAGCAAAATTAGAGATATTTTGTACTCCTCAGGTACTTCACTTTTTGCTGCAATGGGTTTGGTTTCCTCACCTCCTTCCCTCCCCCCAGCCACAACCAGGCAAAATGAGGCCTTTGGTGATTTGTCAGTGGTTTGCGTTATTGTCACCCCATAAAAGCTGGTGGACTAAAACGACTCCGCAGTGCAGTGTGATGAGCAGTGGGTGTCTTTAGGCTGACATGCAGACAGGCTGGTGGCACAAATCCCACTGCTCTCCAAAGCCAGAATTTGGCTTCATTTGATATGTAAAGAAACACTCTACTTTCATTCTTTTAAGGATGTTTATTTTCGTTTCCAGTTTCTGATGAAGCCAACAAGGCAGGGATGTTCTGACTAAAGAAAAATTCGAGCATTTCAATGCTATTCTGTAATGACTCTGTTTCTTGCTCCCTTGCTGATGTACTGAGTCTTTCTGCTTGGCAAAATATAGCCAGATGGAAGAAATGCTCTGTATGCACATTTTCAGCTGCATTTCACTCCTCCACTGTCAGGCCCATGTTCCTCAGCTGCTTTTCCCATGTCAGAAGAAAACAACTTTGCAGAACATGAAAAGTTGTGAATAAGCCTACCAGGCACCTGCAGGTTGATCAGGTGGGAAATGACCCCTCAGCAGACCTTTAGCCGTGGTGGTATCTCATGCTTCATGTCTGTCTCTGCCCACAACTGTCTGTTACTGGAGATGTTGAACAGAAATGTCTGTCTGCATTTGGAGGTTTGCAGTTTGGGACATTCAGGCTCAAAATCTCTGCTGGCACCTCCATCATGGGCTTCATCTCAATTTTGCTTCTTTGAGCAAAGACTGTGTGGCCCCAGCCTATATCCTAAGCTGTTGGTCTATGATTTAACACCGTTAACACCAGTTTTGCTATAACTCCTGTGCCTCAGGGTCCTTCTCAGGAGTGGCAGCACCCTGTATTAGCGATGCGCCCAGGGTAACGTGCCTTACCAAGGTGAGAGTCAAGCACAGGGCAAGCCTGTTACACAGCCCTGCTTCATCCAGAAAATTAGTATCATCTCTCTCACCTGATAGTCTGACATTTTCTAATTTTTTAGAAAAAGGTTTTCTATGAGAAGGAGGCAATGTTTTCTGTTTACTTTTCCTTTTAATACAAACTAGGAATAAAGGGAGAGTCTATAACATGGGATGGTGTACTGGTAGAACAGCTCATGGTGGTTGCAGCCTGGCTCTGGTGCTTTCCTTCTGCCATCAGCAGCGAAGCACAGAGAGGCCAAAAGAGAGAGGTGTCCTTGCTCGCAATTGCAATGTTCGGCACAACAAAACATTCTAAAAGTAGCTGCCAAATGACTTTCTGTGTTTGGATGGCCTGAAAGATATTAGGGAGAGCATTTGTTGCCAACCAGTTTTGAAAGGAAAATATATCCCTAATGTCAGGGCAAGACCTTCACGTACCAGTCTCCTTCCCTCCCCAGTCTCTCAGCACCCAGTTTTCAAGGCTTTGCTCTGAAACACTGAGGTCTTTCAGTTTCTGAATGAAGTGGCTTTAATTATTGTGAATGTCTCTGTTGGGTGATGCTACAGTTCCCTCTCTCATAACACTCACTGCCAGATCCTAACAGCTGGTACAGTTTGGCCCAGCTCCATGTCCTACGACGCAGCTCTGTTGATTTACACTAGCTGGGAAAATACAGCTGATACTTTCCCATAAATATTATTATTTCAAAATATTACAATAGTACCCCCGAGGGAAAAGGGCAAGCTATCTTGAAAAGTACTGTGTTGGTGGCTTTGTAGCATTTATTCATTTGGAAAAATAACCATGATTTAATAAAACAGTTTGGATTTAATGCTATTTCCAAATCTGAGGATTTAGACCTGGTCTGCATTCAGCTGGATTTATATTTTTTGATGAATTCTCCCCCATCCCCACCCCCTTCCAGTTTTATATCATTTAGGTTGCTCCCCAAGGAAGGCAAATGACATCCATTACAGAAAACTCCCATCTGATTGTTTGGTTTAGTCTGCAAAAAAGAAAGTGTCTTAACCATGCTAAAGCAGGAGTGTTCCATGAGCAGCTACAAAAGCGTTTGCTGAGTGGGGAGCGGGAAAAGGAGGACAAAATCTAAATACAATTAACAGTGCCTTTGTCAGGAAAGTGATAGAAGAGTCCCTGAGGGACCATTCCTTTTCCTGATAGAAAACAGATCCTTGTAGACAACCATTAGCATCCTCCAAGTGAGCTGGGCTTGTGCTGCCCAACTCCGCGCTACCTGCTCTGGGAAGATGCTGGGACGAGGCTCCGGAGGTACCTGGGGATGTGGGAGCAAGGGGTAAATCTATCCTTGGGGTAGCTTGTCCTCAACACCCTCACCCCACCATGAAGGATTTGCCTTCCCTGCATCAGGCAGAGGGTAGTGAAACACCATCACTTTGCTCCCAGGAGTCGATCGGAGCCAGCACAGGTATGACTTTACACATGGGAGATGGAGCAGAAAACAAGAATGGGGAGAGGGAGAGAGAGAGCAGGAAACTTAAAATCCACCTGAGATTAATGACTTTAACATGTACAACATGTTTTGTTTTGTTTTGTTTTCCCCTCAGGACCAGTTTCATCAGTCAGACAGAGTTTGATTAAATATCTCAGCAGAGCCATGGATTATACATCTAGAGTAAAAGTTACCCTCTGTTTCAGGGCAGCAGCATTAGCTTTGTTTTCTAATTATAAGAGCAACAATACTGCTACTAATAAAAATAATAACAGTGGTATGCATTGTGGATCATTTTTATTTGCTTTTTGCTAAGATTAAGTGGACTGTATTTTGTCTGTATTGTAAAGATGAAATGAGTTATTTTAAAGAATCTTTGGGTTGTGTGGAGTTTTTTTCCTCGTTTAAGTGCAATTTTTCAAGGTATTCACCAGAACCACATGGCCTCAAAATTCCTCTTAAGAAAATAAAAAGGCAGAAGAGGGTATCGTGTAGTCATACAACTGCAGGAGCTGGGATGTGAATGGAAATGCTGCAAAGGCTGCAGGGCTTATGAGAAAGCCACCAGATCCGTAAGGCTGTGCTGGGGCTCTTGTGCTGCCATCTGCACAGGGATGAGCTTCAGACCTAAAAATTGTTGTGGGTTGAGTTACTTTGGGAATCTGCCCACTCGTCCAACACAGCAACAACTCGAATGAGGACGGCTCGCATGCTTAAGGCTAAACATGTGTGTAAGTGTTTTTCTGGATCAGGGCCAAAGCGCTGAAAACCTTGAAGAATTGAATCCTATAAATGCCAGTTATCGATACCTCAGATCTTTCTAAGTGGTAACTGTAGAGAAGCATAGGCTTTTTAAAATGGAGACCCGTGTTTCTTTCAGGTTTTCTAACACTGGGCCCCAAATCACTCGGTCTGGGTTCGGGTTGGTAGCGTTGCTCAATGGTGATGGACGATGGGCCCAGGCTGAAGTGAAGGTGGGACTATAAAAGAAAACCAGGTGAAGTTGGGTGCTCACAACCCCATGTTTGTCTGAAGCTCTAGGGGTGCGTCAATGTCAACATCCTTGAGGATTTCTCAAAATTCATACTGAATTTCAGAGGAAAGAGAGATTTTTAGTCCGTCCTTCCTTCCTTCCTTCCTTCCTTCCTCCCTTCCTCCCTTCCTCCCTTCCTCCCTTCCTTCCTTCCTTCTCATTTTAAATTTCAAACTATTTAGAATGACCCTAAACCAGCTTGAAATTTAGGATGAGATGCTATAATCTGGGTCATTATAAAAGTAATTAATAGCAGCAACTGCATCGCCAAAGAAAAAACAGCTAGTGGGCATAAATCTAATGTCCCCCAGGTCCAGGATCATACAAAGGAGGATCCAGACCTGCTGCAGACACTGAAAACACGCACCACCTACAGCTACTTTCCACTCCTCTACCTGCTCAATATGCAATTAATTTTATAAAGTGCTGCACATGTTGACCAGGGCCAGGCTCAGGCAGGAAAAACTGTTTTTTTTTCTAAGCTCCTGCTCTGTCCAGGGCTGCTCTTCTCATCTGGTTCAGAGAGATTAAAATACCACCTCGGTGCTTACCTCTGCAGGTGCTTCCTTGCTACAAGCAGCATGGAAGCTGCAGTGGGGGGTGCGAGCTGGAAGTGTCTTTGCATTTGGGGGAAGTGGGAAATGATGGCTAGCAAGTGCCTGCATAGCGAGTCTGCTTAGGGAGCTGCTTTCGGCATGATACACAAGCGTCAAGCTGACAGTTGCAAAGAATTGGCTGATTTAAGGTGGACGCAACTCCCCAGCTTGCCCTGACCCCCACACATAACCTTTCCTCCTCTGAACATAGGGCTCCTCTGTCTGCAGTGGAACATCTGGTACCATTTCAGGCTTTTCACAGGATTTCAGAGCAATCTTGACCCCACTGGAGTCCTCAGCCCACCAGAGCTGGAAGAGGAACATCAAGGGGATACACAAGGGCATTTCAGCTAGTATTGATATTTAAGCAATTGATGCAAGGACTCAAGGACATGTTTCTCCCTCCAGAGCTCTCATTCTAAGGGTTCTTCCAGCTCCCTTGTGGACCAACAAACTGGGTGAGACTCAAAAATGAGCTCTGCAAAGCCATCAGGCTGATCCTGCCTCATAAATGCCACACATAGACCAGGACAGACCTGTAGAGCTGGTCCTTACAGCCCCAAATCATCGTGAGGGTTTCTGAGTTAAAGAAGACACAGTGAAAAGTCCCAAGACAATGAATGAATTACTCCAGGAGGAATTCACCTCTTCTGACACTGCACGGGTCATGGAGCAAGCTGTCCTCAGGTCCCTGCGCTGTCAATAAAGATATTCCTAGAGTGCTAGAAACCTGGCATGCCTCCAAAGAGAGGATCGGGATAAGATGAATTGTGTCCATTGGGAGTTAGTGTGACCCTTTTCATGTAGACATAGAGCAGATGTCAGAAGCGGAGTAAGATTTATCCGTAGCCTGATGCTTGTCATAGAAGTCCTTCTGTTTTGATGCTTGGTATTGTTATAAACCTAGCTAATTAGTTTTTAAGCATAGCTGGACTATTAGCATCAGAGCATGATCCTATATAACTCCTATCCCCAAAATGATTACAGCTGGTATCTATTATTTTGCATAAATTGCTTAAAGACCCTTCCAAATAAAACAATGAAACTGAATGGATGAAATCAAGCATTGTAAACATGTAAAATGCAGCTGGTTAGATTTACTTTTTTCCTCTTCTCTCCATTAGAGGGAACATTTTCATCTTGGGACTTGCACATAATTGCAAGGAAACTAAAAAGGTTACTTTTCGTGGAGTTTATAAAGAAAATCAAACTGCCCACATTGTTGTTGCAACCAAATGTCAGACTCAACGCCCCTGAACTTGACTCATATTGTTAATTGCTCTCATACAAAGTAGCCTTTTTTTTTCCTTAACCATTAAAGAGGCTATTCCAGATAATAAAATGTAAACAAAGAAACTTCAAAGAACAAAATGAATGCCATGCTGTAACTTTATTTTACATGAACACTGAATTGCTAGTGGAGGATTTCTCCTTGTAAAATATTTTCCATTACTCTGTGAAGCCTGGTTAATAGCCTAAGTGCCCTGGCTTACCTTCAGGAGACTTAGATAAGCTCAGAGATCTTCCTCCATGGAAATACACTGATCATCCTTTTAATGTCATTGTTTGTCTCCTCAAAATAATCTTGGCCAGTCTAATGAAACTGACTTTCTTTGGTGTTGCTGATATCCTGCTGGTACTTTTGAACACTTCTTTCAATGGTGTGTGTACTGGATGAAATAAGTGAGAATAAAGGGATCATGGAAAATGAGCTGAAATACTCCAGAGAAAGAAGAACAGCAGTGGGGGGTAGATGGTCCAAAGTGTCTTTTAGGAACCTAAATTCAATATTGAGAATTGAGTGTTTCAGTAACTAATATATTATTGTATATTTTGTCCTTTTTTAATCCAGACTAATTGTTCTTTCCCAGCTTTACAACTAATGCGGGTATATAGATAGGATAGATATAAAAGAATTAGGTCTGGGAATTCACCGAAATGTTTATTAAACAAAACTCCCACCTTCTTCAAGCACAACCAAATGCAACTCCACAGATCTCAAATACCATCTGAGTTGTCCTTCCATACCATATCCCATGTTTGTCAGGCACTCTTGTGCAGAGAGAGGCACCTGGGGTTAGAGCCATCTCATCTAGCTTCAGTTGTCAGTGATGGAGACACCTACATCCGAGATAACCCAGCACCATCTTCATGATGGAGAGGTGTGAGGAAGGGATGAACTGGCTGCATCCCCTCTGTTATTCTGCCTTTGAGCCTGGACTGGGGTAGGAACATATGTTTTACCTGCTTTGTCTCTGACCTCTGGCCAGCCTCACCTAATTCAGGATTATAACTGAACCCAGGACTGGTTCTGGTGGGTTTCATCCAAAGGGATTTTTCACCTCTCTAGCTGAGCCTAGGTAACAGTTATGTTAGAAATCCAATGGAGGTGGGTTTGTATTTATCATCACCCTGTAACTAGGACTGACACAAAAAAGATTAAAGCAATAAAACCCAAAATAGAACATCTTGCAGTTTTGGTGGGTTTTTGTTTGGCTGTTTTTGTGTGTGTTTTTTTAAACTAAAGAAAACAAAGACAAGCAAACAAACAAGTAAACAAAAAACCCAAAAAACCCGAAACCAACCAACCAACCAAAAAAAACCCCAATCCCCCAAGTTTTCAACTAGGATTTGCCTTGACAGGATAAAGTACATTTTCAGACTCAGCTTCTTAATGGGCTACATCTGCTTAATGTAATTTTGCATCTGAACTGTGTGTCTCGTCAGACGCACACAGAGTCAGAGCTGCACTCAGCAGTACTCACTTTCCCTGAAATCAGATAAACTCAGCCCAATAAATTAGTTTTACTGCTCTCAGTGTCACCCTGTTATCATTGTGAGTGATTTAGTCTGGGCTTCCCAAACTTCCCCATTCTTTCCCAGTGAATGGAATTGAGATCCCAAAATAATAATAAAAAATCCTTCTCCTCTCCTCTCCTCTCCTCTCCTCTCCTCTCCTCTCTTTTTCTCTCTTTTTCTTTCTTCTTCTGTCTCTTCCTTTTTCTCTCTTTTTCTTGCCTTTTCCTCACTTTCTTCCATCTTCTCTTTCCATCAATGGGCTATATAAAGTAATTCACAGTTACACTTTTTAGAAGTATAGCTTTTTGCTTAAAGAGAAGTTATTTAATTAGGCAATTGTGACCTGGTTCTCAGCTGGTGTAAATCAGCAGCGATGATTTATACCAGCTGAACACATGAATTCTGGTGTTTGGTAGCAGCTTTTAGAGGGCCTGCCTTGTAAAGTGCATTGGACTGTGGATTATATTAGCTACAAGAACATTTTGTAAAAATACAGTTGTGTTTTATGCCATCTTTTTTTCATATCCTTTATATTCCCACGTTGTTTGCATGATTAAACAAGAGGAAAGATGGACTTGTCATTGCAGAACAGACCAGGAGCTGGGTGATAATGGTCTAAGCTCCCTCTTACATCATGGGGAAGTCGCTTGAAGCTGAGGTGCTGAATATCGCGTACGCGGTATTGACAGCTCACAAGCCCCACTGGAGCCCACGGTGCTTTACAGGGATCTAAGGGGCCTCCAGAGGCATCTGGAGCTGTGATGGATGCAGCCTGCAGGTTGGATGCTACGGATGGAAGGAGGTGGGAGTAGGTGTCCACTGACCACAGTGGTGGGGCAAATGAATTCAAGGAGTGACCGTCAATATGTGGACCTCTAATTAGGGGTATCCAAGAACTTGGTGAACATCTTGCCATCTCAGCGGAGGTAGGGAATGGAGAGCCATGTGGCAGCAGAGGCACAAAGGTTATTGATGTGTCAGAAACTGGTCAAGACTGAGAATAGTTGCATAGGAATTAAGGATTCTCCCATGAAAAAGGTAGTCTACCAGTTCATTGGCATTTTATGCCAATGCTTGCAGCATGGGCAACAAATAGGAGGAGCTGGAAGCTGTTGTCCAGCTGGAAAGCTATGATATAGTTGTCATCATGGAAACATGGTGGGACAACTTGCACAAACACTGGAGTGCTGCAGTGGTACTGAGTTAGTGAAGTGTGTCCAGAGAAGGGAACAGAGCTGGGGAAGGGGCTGGAGCACAAGTCCTGGGGGAGCGGCTGAGGGAGCTGGGGGGGTTCAGCCTGGAGAAGAGGAGGCTCAGGGCAGACCTTATTGTTCCCTACAGCTCCCTGAAAGGGGGGTGCGGAGAAGGGGGGTCGGTCTCTTCTCCCAAGGGACAAATGATGGGACAAGAGGAAACAGCCTCAAGTAGTGCCAGGGGAGGTTTAGATTGGATATTAGGGAAAATGTCTTCTTGGAAAGGGCTGTCAGGATTGGAAGGGGCTTCCCAGGGAGGTGGTGGAGTCACCATCCCAGGAGGGGTTTAATAGCCATGTGGATGGGGTGCTCAGACACATGGTTTAGTGGCAGTATGAGCAGTGTGGGGTTAATGGTTGGACTTGATGGTCTTAAAGGTTTTTTCCAACCTAAAAGATTCTATGATTCTTCTGCTCCTCCCACAGGCTTAGCTAGGTCTGGCAGAGGGTTAGGAAAGGAATCAACACTTGGGAGTGGTAATGTCCTAAATCACCTAGCACACTTGGCCAGAGTTATTCTATCAGAGCACAGAGCTGTGGGAGAAGTGGCAGGTTCTGATAAGGTGGAGGGATTGCAGTTTGGGCTCTGATTTGTTAAGGATATAAGCCTTTTAGGACATTCTTCTACCTTCACAAATGTCTGTGTGCCCATCTTCTGTTCTTTCAGATGCCTTCTGCTCTCAGTGGGCAGTTCCAGCACACTTTGGCAGGGGGTTGAGGTTTCAAGAACATCAAAGTTGGATGATAACCCATCCACCATGGCTTATAGAGGGAGTCCAGGATGAACTAGGTCAACTCTGTTGAGCTAGTTCATCTTGGACTCCCTCTATAAGCCATGATTAGAAATCGGCATCATGGACCTTTTTCATCCTTGTGTAAAATAGCCCAGAATTTCTCTGATAAAGGTATCGCACTGCCAGGGTAATTCAGCATTAGTCTTCTAAATGATCAATTATAATTGGTATGGTTGGAGGGAAAAACAAAGTAACTGTACTCCTTGTAAAGTTAGGTAAATTAATTTAGTGATAATAATCCCATACTCTTGGAGCTGGGTTCCTGTCTCTATTCTAGTTAAACTGTTTTTGAAACATGCTAAATCTGTGGCCATAATAAGCCAAAGAAAGGCATTTCTCTATGAAACACCAATTCATTTTCCTGCTCTCCTTTGTGCTCCATTGTAACTGGGATTTCATGAGAGTGCCTGAGAGTGGAAACCTGTATTATCCTTTAAATATGGTGTCCCAGCTATGGCTGAACTTTCTGTTTGGAGTTTGACCAAGCTGCTGGGCTTAAATCCCAGCTCTGGAGCTACCAGATGGACCACATTATTCTCACTTGCAGAAACCCTATCAGACAAACTGTTTTGACCAGAATAGGTCTGCTGCTCATGGAAGGCGCAAGGTACTAATGGGACATTGTGTTTCTGCTGTGGGTGCCATGCTCCTTCTGATACCCATCCCAGCTTGCATTGTATCAGTTTGTTGGGTTTTTTTTAAAATTCCCTGGATCTAGTGGAGACACAGCCCTGTTAGCAGACGGGGTAAAGCCAGATGGACATGTCTAAATGAGGACCACTGGCATCTCAGCATCCCAGCAGCCTGAAGTGGCTCATGGGGGAAAGTCTAAGCCCAGCCAACAGGCACTGCCAAAGAGAGAGACGTGTTGGAAATCACACTTCTTTCTTGGATTCAAGCGCCTGTGTGCAGCCCCGAGATACCTGCATCTTTGGCTGCTTTTGACTAGTAAATACACCAGGCTGGAGCCTGTTCACTGGCTGCCCATGGCAAGTGGCACCGCAGAACTTGCAACCAGATGGTTTTTATCCCCCAAACAGATGACTTCACCCCTACTGAGTTCTGTCAGTGATCCTTACCCTTTGCTAGGATGACCATGCCTAGATGTTTTCTGGACTCACTAGCTGGTGTGGGCCTCAGACATGATGGGGAGTAAGCTAAGATTTAAGCAGTCTGGATGATCATGCAACAGAGCTGGAGCCATTACTCTGGCTCTTACTGTCTCTTTAATACAGACCAAGCCTTGGAGGCTTAAAGCATTTCATAACCCTTTGGTTTCTCTTTCCTGAAATTGTACATTTTCACCTTGAGCTCCTGTCACCTTTTCATATTCCAGCAGAGAGTCTTGTAGTTCACCTCTCTTGGCTGAAGAGCTAACTTCTTTTTTGGTTGTGAACCTGGTTCCTAACATCTTAATAGGGACTCCCCTAGTCCTCCTTCTACAAGAGAAGGTTCTTGTACTGAAAGAGATCCTTCTCCATCCCTCCTGGATGTCCCTCCAGGACATCCTCTTATCATTCTCATAAGCCTCAATACATAACAAAGGCATAAGAGGGATATCCTGCTATAGGTATAGCTGATAGCCAAGCAACACACAGGTCATAGGCAAATGAGCCCTTGCACCTTTTTGGCTGCAAGAAGGAGGAGTCACTGTCATGTCCATCCAAACTCACTGAAGATAGCCAAGGTAGGGCTGAGTCACATTTACTTATTTTTCTTTTCCCAGTGCCTCCCATGAGATTTCATACCCAAAGGAACCTCAGACAGTGCTCCTGGGCCACAACATGGTGAAGGTCCAGGAGAAAGAGAAATACTTTTTTTCATGTAAAAACCCACCAGGTTCTCAAACAAAAGAAATAAACCACATCATCTTCACTGGTGACAACAGGCCAAGTTTAGATTTACTTTAGCTTCCTGATTAATAAAATGGAGGTTGAGGAAGGAGGCTGAGAAAGAAGTGGTGGGTGCCTTACTGCTTTTTGGTTCTCCTGAACTACTACTTTTTCTCCATAGCCCTTTGTAGATGGGCAGAGAGGATGGAGGTGCTGGCAAGACATGACACTACATGGCAAGCCAGAAACAATGATCAGGGCTCAGCCTGCATGTAGGTGAGATGAAGCTGGGAAGGCTGACCAGCCAAATTCTTTTCTGGAGTAAGACAAGCATTTGTTATCCTGGGGCCTACTAACAGAGGTCACAAAAAACCCTTCGTTTCATATTTCCTGGTGGGACAGGAGAATAGGACCGCTAACCTGGAAGGACTACTAGTAGCCTGTTGTTTTTCCCATCTCTTAGGTGTGGCAGGAAATTTCTGTACATCCAACACACTTATTACCTCTTTATGAGATCACTTAATAGCTCCTCAGAAAGAAGAGCACACAACAAGGATAAGAGATTATTCCCAAAATGTTTCAGGAGCACATAGCTTCCCTGTCTCTCCATCTCAGCTAGCTTTGGGCACTGGGTTTTCAAGAACAAATTCCTGAGAGGTTAATTGCAGGGGGTCCACCTGGGTCACAGGGGTCTGTGCCTCAGCTGGAGGCCTTAGCACCATCCCTGAGACTATGGGGATGTGTTAAAGTATCACAAGGTGAGATCTTCTGGGGAAGCAGAGGCCTCCCTGTCTTGGGAAGCTGATGAACCAGCCCACAAGACCTTCATGGTACCACCAAACCTTACCAGTTGCCTCCATTCCTGATGCACAGATAGGAGGGTGAGGAACTAAGCTCTGCAAGCACTGGGAGAAATGAAAAAACAACTGGATTTTCTGGCTCCATGTCAAGATGGAAAACAGATGGGATCCTTGTACTGTGGCTTTCTTCCTTCCTGGCGAGCAGATGTTATAAGCTTTCCTAGAGCAATCTGGAGAAACGTGCCCTCTTCTCCAAGAACTGGCCAAGCTCCCCTCCAGGAGAAAGGAGATGAGGACATACAAATCTTTTCTTGGCCCAGATCACAGCCTGCAGCTTGACTGGCCTGCAAAGAGGGTGCAAAAGAGTGTGTATGAGGGCATTGACACCCACTTCATCATGGCTTTGCATCCCTGGGAAAGGATCTGCAAAGAGAATCAGGAACGGTGGTTGGCTCAAGGTGGAGTTCTTTGCACAGCCCGTGTGGGATTTTTTAAAGCATAGGTAGTCAATCGTGACCTGATTGTAGAAATGAGTGGGAAGTCTGGGTCCTTTGTGTGCATGAAAAGGCAGGTAGTAGGTTTAAGGGTGGGCTGGAGGGCAGAGGGTTGGGAACCATGAAGGAAAGAAAGTGCGACAGTCAAGGAAAAGAAGGGAATGAAGTCACTGATTGCTTCTCAAGGCTGTATTTTAAAATGTCACCTGATTGGTTTTCAAGCCAGAAAGGTTTCAGGTCCAGTGGGTTTCCAGTAATGATGGTAAAATAAGGAGGAGCATTGAAAGGAATTTGTAAACTTCGTATTTCTTTCCCAGCTTTATAGAGTTTCATGAAAAGGACTTTTGTCCTTCCTGGCTTGAAATCAAACATGGGAGTAAAAACCTGTCTATGTTCACCAAGAGAAAAGACATTTTCTCAGGAAGATTTCCAGTACTTGGATTTGTGACATTTGGAGGCTTTCTGTTTTTAGGAAGAAATACTTCTCTCTATGTTTTGCAAAATTTCATATTGTACTCACTTATCTGTGTGGAAACTGCCTTTTTGTAGGCAAAGTCCCCAGAGCCACAGGTTTGCAGCCCCAGCAGGTGATTGAGACATTTGCAAGAAAAAGATAATGCTGCCACCTCAGTCATTTGAAGTTATTTGAGGATGGTCATTGCAGAGTGCATGGCCATCTTCCAGGTGGTCTGTGCTCCATCAGCTGGACCAGCACAACCAGAGGCCAAGGTGTCTTCTGGGTCTGCTCTTCTCCAGCCATAGGAACCCACAAGATGTGCAGCAGTGAGTTTCTGGAGCCCTCATTAAACTATATTGTTACGTCAATGCAGCCTTTACACCACACCACAGCTCTAGAGGCAATTAAGAAATCAAGAGGATGAGTTAGTAGGCATCTCATCTCATAGATAAGTAGGGAGCATCCAGTCCCTACTAGCACTGCAACCAACACTGGGATGGTGGCCTGGCCTAAACTACTTGTTAAATAAGTCATAGTAAAGCCTGAGGTTTCTACAAAGGACTCTTTCAAGAAGAGATACAACTTCATCATTCTAGCAAGTATCAGAGAAGGAATCATGCACTCAGGGTCCCAGAGGCACTCAGGCATCCAAAATGTGCAGAGCCAGAGTTGCAGATAGGATCACTGGAAAAGGGAAAATTGTATCACTGTAGTCTGGCAGCTTGATCCAACACTAGTTCTGGAGAGTCACCTGCAAACCAAGCTGAGCACCACCACCTTGCACAGACCTCGAAACAGGGGGAGCCAGCTCTTATGCACTTACTGTGGAATGGCTTGCAAGGGATTTGGTGAATCCAGCTTAATTTCCATGTTTCTTCTGATGAAATCTGTGCTGAAGTCCTTATGATAGCTCAGGCTTTTCCAGATGTGACAGTAAATGTCTGCAGGCACGCGTTTTAATAGTCTTCAGGGTTAGGAAGACATTTTATGATCTAGGTAGACTAGACTGTTTAATGTCTGAGCAAAAAAAAAAATTAATGGCAAAGAGCTTCTTAACGAGCCTTTTTCTGAGTGATTGCTAGCCAGGCTAATGTGTATTTGGTAATAAACCAGCTGGGACATTTGGGATGCATTAACCAACTTTTGCATAACGTATGCAGGAAGATGCTGAGAAGATATACCTGGTATGATATTATACTGTACAAAACTTTGAGTTACATGGTACAAAATTTGAGTTTCTTTTATAAGGTGACCCTTGTCACTGGTGTGGATGAGGTTCACATGAATGACATAGATTTTTGGTGTGACATTTTCTTGTGATATTTCATCTGTATTTCCCCTTTTTTCCCCATCTGGAAGAAAAGGTCTTTATTTTCCTATCAGCTTGAGGCTCATTTAAATATGATGTTAATGAGAGACAGACACTTAACTCTACTTGATTTTAGGAGAGATCTAAAGTCTCCTAATGGTCTATTTCTCATTGTGTATTAGTCTAATAGTCTAATAGTCTACTTTCTCATTGTCTGGGGAGTGTTGAGTCTGCTACTCTCATGTGAAATGAAATGACCCTTTTTAAGAATAGCCTTGTTTGGCAATGGTGTTGCCTGTGTGAATGGCCTATGGAAAGGTAAACCAGAAGATATGGTTGTCTCCTCTTCTGGAATGTCCTTGTACTTAGAGGTGGACAGTGCTGTTGTGTTTGATGAAGGATAGCTGGGCAACCATCTGGGGTTGTCTAGCTTGTGGAAGTGGAGGTTCAGGGGAGACCTTATTGCTCTCTACAGCTACCTGAAAGTAAGTTCTTCACTGAAAGAGCTGTCAGGGATTGGAACAGGCTGCCCAGGGAGGTGGTGGAGTCACCATCCCTGGAGGGATTTAACAGACAAGGTGTTTAAGGTCATGGTTTAGTGGTGGTATGAGTAGTGCCAGGTTAACAGTTGGACTTGATGATCTTAAAGGTCTTTTCCAACCTGATCGATTCTATGATTCTATCTAATTTCACATTGTGTGATAAAACCCTAGCAGTCCCCATAGGAAGGTCCTTGGGAAGGAAGCTGGTTTAAAGATCCTTGAAACCATTCCTGGGATCCCAGGGGTTATCTTCACTGCTAAGTAAGATAGGTCAGGTCTTGGAGCACTGGTTGTCCACGTTGCTTCACTGTTAGATCACTCCCAAACCCTGCTTTCAAGCAGAGGAGAGACGAGGTGTTTGGACACAAGCCATGCTGTGACACTTGGCCTCAGGGCCAGTGAATCGGCCCCGGTCGGCTTTATTTAGTAGAGTAGGTGTTGCTGATGAGACTGCACCGCTTTTGGCTCCCTCTGCCCCGCTCAGTCCTTCAATACTGTCCCGTCAGGCTTTGCACCTTCAAACACCCCCACAAGTCTTTATGCCACATCTCAGTGCTCATAACACCTACCCTCAGTTTCTTGTTATAAAAACATTACTCTGGCAGGCTGCAGCACAACCCACTTAATATTTCAGACACTTTGAACTGAACCCCATCCCTCCTCCAATAATTACTATGAACTAGGGCCATGGGGCATCACACAGGACCCAGAGGAGGCTGAAGGCCAAATGCCATGTACTGTGGACCAGGCAGTCTGCTGGCAACCCCGAGCTGTGTGCAGTGATGCAAACCAGGCTGCGCGACTGGACGTCAAGGCTAGATGGGAGAGCAACCCTCTTTTCTTTAGCTCTACAGAGGAAAATGTTGTGGATTTAGGGCAACCATGCCCTTAGAAGGCAAGAAAGACTTTTGCCAGTGCAGACATTGGAAATAGTTTGCGTACGTTCATCTGACTGACTTCTCACCTCACTTTCATGTCATGAAAATTGTGACTCAGAGAAATCTTCCTTTGGTAAGACAAGTGGCAACACACGAAACCCAGCGGGTCTCCATAAATACCCCGGCTAAGTGTCCAGCAAACAGCGTTGTTTAATAGGGTTATCAAATGCAAGGTAAGCCATGACAGCCAAATGCGAGGTCATTCACTTCAACTCGTCTTACCATGCAGAATTGTCCAACTTCTGCTTGTTTTCCATGGCGCATATGCTTTGGGATTGTTACTACATCTCAGCCGACATGTGGCAATGTCATATGGGCTGCCATAACTGGGCTGTGTGTTTAAGCCCTGGCATCCAGCTGTTCACAGATGATGGGTTGCATCTCTACAATGGGTGGCAGATGTAGACTGGTCTTTGAGAAAGAAAGCACAGTTGGTCTTTAATCCAGGATGCAGGGGTTTGACATTCCAGGCGTATCTTGACATTGCTGCAGATACCAGAGCAAACCTTTAGGTCCCCATGCAGCATGAGCATGGGTGTGTTGTTAAAAGGAACTTGTGCCAAAATGCTTACAATCTAAATCTGTTTGATAGCATGGATGTGGTCTGCAGGAATATGAGTGAATTGACTGTGTAGGAAGAGGTAGGTAGTGAGGTGCCTCAGGCAATGACTTGGTATAAAATTATGGACATGCTTTGGGCTCTCAATGAGCAAATGACTGTAAGATCTCTACTGAAAAAGCCACTTTGGCTTTGACTTGAGGAATTTGCATCTTTTGACACAACAGACTTGCTGTTGGACTGGAAGAGCCAGCCTGTAGAGGTGTGAAGGCCAACAACTCATCTCCCAGATAGTCAACTTCATGAGCCTTTTCCTTTATCCCTGAGAGTACAAGGACACTGCTGCCCCATTTCTGTAGGTGTTGGGAGAAGATTCCTCAAACATTGCACGTGGCCCACCTCAAAGGAATCAGCTGTTGCCATATACTATCTTCAGGCATCACTGTGTGAAGTTGCTCTGGAGATCCTAGGTCAGGCAGGGCAAATAAGGCTGGCTTCCCAGATAAGACACCAGTTCATCTGCAAGCATGGAAGTGACGTGCCTCAGTCAAACACAATGAGACGCTTGGTACGTCTTCAGAGATAATGTGGAAGAGAAACTCTCTCTTGCAGTGAGCCTGAGGAAGAAGCAGCTCCTTCAGCAACCACCTCTCTGCTGACAAGGATATCACAGGGGCAACTGTGGCTTTTATAACATGGACATATGTCCACTTACTGACTCCAGGCAGTGAGGAAATTACAGGTTTTCACTGCTATCAAGCCAGGCTGGATTTGAACTAGCATCCAAGACATACCCCAGCAGGCTTACAAGCCCCTGAATGTCTCCCTTCTGGACAGCACTCAGGTCTCAGAGGTCATGGGTGTTATTACTATAATAAACATTGATGTTAGCTCTTTATTTGCCAGGTATGTTGCACTTCAGAAATGTCACACGTATTTCCAGCCTTTAGGAATTTCCCCAAATCCTACCCATTCAAAACAGATCCCACAGCTGCTTCCCCTGCAAAAATACAGCTGCATCTTCTATTGCGCCTTTACAGTGATTATCAGAAGATTTTCCTCCAGTTTAGCAGAGCTGCAGCTTATACAGTCTTGACCTCTGAAACACGAAAAGAAAGAAGAAAATAATAGGGCACAATGTCTCTTTTAACTATTATTCCACCAGGGCTGGCCAAGCTACTGAATGGGAAATCCCTGCACAAATTAAGGAAATTCAGATATTTCTTTCATTCTAAGAGGCATTCCCGACAGAGCCAGGGCTTGTTTCCAAAGACATGGCTGCATTCCAGCATCAGAGAAACTTTATTATGCAAATATTGACCAGTGTTGAAGGAAACAGCAATAAAAACTGTCAAAGGTGACAAAAGCTATTGCGCTTGGGCTGTAGCATCTGAAGCCAAAACTTGGGAGCATTGTTTCACTGATGAGATGGCTTTTTCAAGTAAAGGGTAGCAGTAGATGGTCTGTGCTTTTTGGTTGTGGTGGTTTGTTTTTTTTTTTTTTCTTCTTAGTTCATTTTAATTGGGGAAAATTTGGTCCTGGAAACGATGACGGAAACACTAGCGAATGCACAGAATCCTGTTATTGTCCAGGATTTAGTCACACAACGATCCAAACAATGATCCAACACGTAGACCAAAACTAATAAAGACCTACCTGGCAGGAACATGAAGAGGAACATTATGCATTATGGACCAGCCCCAGGAATGAGAGTGTTGGGTGGAAGAATATTGGAAAAAGATGGGAACTCCACCTCCAGTGAAGTCCAAAGGAGGCCCAGGAATGATGAGGCAGGAACTTAGTAATGATATACAAGTTGTAAGTTTTGAGGCAAAAGTCAGGGGTCACACAGATGAGGATTTAAGTTACACGTTGGCGAGGGAGAGCCAAGAAGTCTAAATATTTGCAGCTTATGTGCAGAGGGGCTGGAGAAGACATGAGGATACAGCACAACCCCGCAGGCTGTGGAGGTGTGAGTGGGGGCAACGTCTTGCCCTTAAAATGACTTCATCTGCCTCCACAGCAGAACTGAATTAAAACTTCACAAGCTGGGGAGAGACACTTTAAAATGTCATCTCTACGTAGAACCTTGTCCTTACAAAAGTAATGATAAAACAGTGACTATATTAGACCATATGTACACAGATAGTGTCCTACCCAGCTGTAGTCAGAAACAAATGTTCAAAAAATTATTAAAAAAAAAAGTAATAATTCCTTTTTCCTTTGCAACACCCTCTTAACTTCTGACATGGGTGAGTCTAGGGTACAGTTTGACTGTATTCAAAAGCAAATATACCAGACCCACATTTCATTTGCTGGACGTCCTGCTAAAAAACTGAGATAAGGGCTACTTTAACTGATATTCGCTTTTCTATGACTTGCCTCCTTCTGTTAGACATGCCAGCTCTAAGACATGCTCACCTCATCACTATACAGGCACTGCCCAATGGCTCTGTAGGATATCCATTTCTTCACAGAAGACCTCTTCCTTTTCCCTTCAATCTCCCCTCATCATATATATTATCAGCGGCACGGATGAGATAAGGGCTACTTTAACTGATATTCGCTTTTCTATGACTTGCCTCCTTCTGTTAGACATGCCAGCTCTAAGACATGCTCACCTCATCACTATACAGGCACTGCCCAATGGCTCTGTAGGATATCCATTTCTTCACAGAAGACCTCTTCCTTTTCCCTTCAATCTCCCCTCATCATATATATTATCAGCGGCACGGACAGTGTGAAAATAGAGTTTATACCCCATCACTGAATCAGAAGCCAAGGACAGGCATTGTTTGTAAACGTTGGAACCTAGAAAAAAATTGATGTCCACGTTGCCTTAATACCTCATCTTTAATATCTGACCATGGTGAATAACCTGTCCTCTTGAATTGCCCATCTCCTTCCACTGGCTATAGAGAAAGTGTAGTCGACATCACAACAAATGCTAATTTGTCATGACAGTTAGAAAATTGGCCCGAAAGTTCACAGAGGGCATGAGATTTCCATGACCTCCTAGTCCTTATGTGTATGGCATCAAGTGTTTGTTCAACCACGTGATGCCACCTTGATCTACATATATTGCTCTTTAGGTTTGACATCTGGGAGTGGTTTCAGTGCAAAAGGTAATTAAGACCTTTGGGAATGTCACAGGTCTTTCAAAACCAGCTTGGTGATCATGGAATCTGTCTGAGACTCACAAAACATGTGTTGTGGTTTAACCCCAGCTGGCAGCTAAGCACCACACAGCCACTCACTCAATCCTGCTCCATTGGGATGGGGGGTAGAGTCAGAAAGGTAGAAGTGAGAAAAGATGTGGATTGAAATAAAGATAGTTTAATAGATGAAGCAAAAGGTGTGTGTACAAGCAATGTCAAATAAGGAATACATTCACTACTTCCCATGGGCAGGCAGGTGTTTAGAGCCATCTCCAGAAAAGCAGGGTTCCACCACGTGTAACAGTTACATGGGAAGACAAAAGTCATCACTCCAAATGTCACAGAATGGTTTGGGTTGGAAGGGAACTTTAAAGATCATCTAGTTCCAACCCCTTTGCCATGAGCAGGGACACCTTCCGCTAGACCAGGTTGCTCCAAGCCTCATCCAGCCTGGCCTTGAACACTTCCAGGGATGGGGCATTGACCACCTCTCTGGGGACCCTGTGCCAAGGTTTCACCAACCTCATCGTAAAAAATTTCTTCCTTAAATCTAGGCTGAATCTCCTCTCTTTTAGTTTAAAAGCATTATCCCTTGTCCTGTCACAACAGGCCCTGCTAAAAAGTCTGTCCCCATCTTTCTTATAAGCCCCCTTTAAGAACTGAAAGGCTACTATAAGGTCTCTCTGGAGCCTTCTTTCTCCAGGCTGAACAACCCCAACCCTCTCAGCCATCCACATGCCAGGCGATCTCCCCATGGTTCTCTCCCCCCTTCCCCATCTTGCTCATTTAGGATTAGGAGGGTGATCTGGCCCTCAGGAGGGCACTGTCTAACCTGACATGGTCTCAGCAGAAACAGGGATATGCAAAATATTTTACTTTAACATTTGCTGGGAGGCAGGCATTGAACAAAACACATGAGGCAACACATTCTCCAAATGGTCTTCAATGGGGGGGTGGGGAGGAGGATGACACAAATCTGCAAGCATACCCCCTGGAAGATGGGATTCAGAGAGGAAAAGGTAAAGGTATAGGGATTTCTTCTTCCTATGTACCAGGCACAAAGTGGTCCAGGGAGTTTTAACAGTAAGCATAACACACACACACATACAGAAAGATGCAGAGGAGTCTAGACTTGTTAAAGCCTTTTCCTTGCTGGTTCTGTCTGGCAGAGCCTGAGTTTTAAAATACCAATGCCTTTTCTTGTCACTCGCAGCTTTAATTTATTATTTTTTTAAATCAATAAATATCCCTCCACTCCTCCATCTGGAGGATTCCTCCTTCATCCCACCACTGCCAAGCTGATCAGAGCCACCTATGCAATGCCATTTGATCCAGAACATATTTCAATCTTGGCCCGTTCTCAGCCTCATAAATTCCTGACATGATTCGGGAGGCGTTTCTGTTGGAAATAGCTCTCCGCTCCGCTGTCGTATTTATAGAGATTGCTGCTGCCTCTGATCTGAGGCCAAACATTAGGAATAATTGCAGCAGGAAGCAGGACAGAGCTCGACATATTGTTTGTCTGGATTGTTTTAATTTCAAGATCATGGAAGTACCCCCACTTACTGATGTTAGGAGAAAAAAAAAAAAAAGTAAAGCATTGTTCAGGATTTTTTTATTTTAATTTTTTTGTTTTGTTTTATTGCTTTTGTTAACGGCAAAGAGGGAATCATTACGCCTGCTGCTGAGGACAGGGAGGTGAATTAGATGTTGGTGACTTATTAATTCAGGAATCCTGTCCCTGCAGATCAGACCAGAGGTTCCCACTTTTTTATTTTCTGCTTATTGAAACAGAGCCAGGAAATGCACATGGCTCTGTGTACGCATATGTGTGTCTATGTGTGCATGACGGGAGGGAGGAGGGGTGCAGAGCCGTAGGTGGGCCTCCAGAAACATCAGCCACACCACCACACCGGTCAGGGCTGAAACTGCACATGGACAAGGTGCTAACGCTGGCAATTAGGAAGGAGCCACACATCCAGCCAAGCAACAGCCTGCACTCAAGGCGTGAAGCCCTCAGCCATGTGGCTCAGAGCTGAGTAGGAAAGCTGTAGGATGTGGGTGCCAGGAGCCTTCAGACGCACTGTGTCTGAGCTGGAGTAGCCATGTTTGGAAGTGAGAGGCACATGCGCATGCTGGGAGCCTGAGCTGGAGCCCATTGAAGTCAACAGAAAAACATTTTTCACTTCAGTAGGCTTTGGACAACACTGGAGGTGCAGCTGAGAGGGAGATGGGGAATAGAGCAAAGCCTCCCCAGTACAAGGCTGCCACAAGGAGGAACCATGAGGCTTCTTAGAGACTCCATTGTAAACAACTAGCATCCCTGTCTGACCACTGCCAAAATTACCAGGTTGTCTGGGACATCACTGAAGCACACAGCGAGCTGATGAAGTGGTACCTCGCTGCAGAGAGGCACGAGGGTTGTCCTCTCCTCCCACTGCTGTGCTTTCTGGGTTGCCTTACCCTGATACAACAGGGATTTATCCTTGCCCCAGTCTTACCGCCTTCAGAAGAAACTACTTCAAGACTTGCTTAAGTCCCCACTGTTTTGGTAAAACCCTTAGAGTCATTCTTAGGTACATGTTGAAATATGTTCCTGAGTAGGGATCCTAAATTTGAGCTATTGCCTCTTGAGAAGGAAACCTGACTGCAATTTCAATGCTGGGTAATCGCTCTGGGAAAAGAGGATAACTCTTCTGCTAAATCCTGGGCTGTGTTGGTTCAAGCTTACCAAGACTTCTCTTAATTGAGCATAGATGTGGGGTAAGAGCTGCCATAAGTTCAGAGGAGAAAACCATCCACGCTTCCAGCAACAACTACAATCATATTAGCTTAACGCAAGGGAATAATAAAGGGCTCTACTCACAGAAAAAAATAGCAAGAGCCAACAGCTGGGAGCTGAAGCCAAAAAAATGTTGGTTATGAGCAAGTGAGACTTGTAAATTGAAGGTGGAGGTTGACAGCCTGGGGCAATGTATCAAGGAATGGTTAAAGGGTCGGCCAATCATTAGGGTGCCTTCAGGAAAAGATATTTAAACAAATCCAGGTCACAGAGCTCGGTCCAGTTTCGAGGTGAAAGCGTCTGTTCTGTGCTACGCAGGAGATCACATTAGGGATTCAATGTTTTTTGCCACCCTTAATATCTCTGAACAGAGAAATGCCAGGAAGCACTCACACACTACTTAAGATGACCAAGAAAATGGAAATGAAGCGATCTCATGCTGCTTCTTGGATTGTCAGTGATGTTGTGCATTTGCATGTTACCCCCAGCAACCTATGAAACAGTTAAGACACAATTTTGGAAAATATTGCTGCAGTAGAAGAGAGATAAGAAACAAACTGTGCTGTGTGTCTGGTTTGATAGGGGCAGGAAGTGATTGCCCTGTCTGGCTGCTGACGTGAAGGTACCTTCAGCATCCGCTGTTATATTTCTAACAGCAGCCCCCAGCTTCAGACATTGAGCCTACTGCCTCAATAAAAAATGCCAGCAACTGAAGCAGGGTGGAAAATAAATGTCTTTTAAGGTTCTGGAACAAAATAAGGGCAGAAATAAGATAGGTCTTGCTGTATTCAGGCTTAATCGTTCTTTCCTGAGCCCTTGCATCTTTTCAGAGGTAAGACAGAGAGGCTAACCCAGTGCACCCTTTCCTACACTATTATATGGGGGAAAACGCAGGGACACGCAGTTAGAAATGCAGATGAAAGGGTGGAAAAGAGGGTGGATTAATTCTTTTTCATCCAGGGAGCTGAGGCAGTAAAAGCTATTAAAAAAATCTATAGCAAAATGGGGAATTAAGCAACTATTTTGAGTTTAACTACGTCTCTGTCGTTCCAGTAGCACCTTTCCATGGAGCTGACCACCTCAACCCATAACTGTGGCTGGCAGTTATGGTACCCTGGAGTCTTCACTGGTTAAGTCACAATAATCTCCTTCTGGGTAAAGAAATATCCCTGAAAAAATTAACAAGCCCAGCATTGCCTTGAAACTTTTAAGTGACCCTTAACATGCTTCAGTCTCCCTCAAAATCTGATGCTAGGAAAAAATATTCCTTTGATTCGAAAGAGAAAAATTAAGTATAATAGAAAAAGGGAGAACATAAAGTAGATGAAGAGGATGACTGGGATGGATGCCAGCAGATCTGATGCTAATCCGATCCAGATAATTTCCAATTCCAACATCGCCTTCCCTGGGGATGGTACCCAGGACACAATGCCAGGAGGATGTCAGTGCTGAGACCTCATCCCTTGCCTGCACCACTGGGGAAAGGGAATCTGTAAATATTTAGTCTGCCAGAAAGACTATTCCAATTAGTGGATGCCAGATCAAGTCCTGAATGATTCTGAAACATGTAAGGGTTTGGACAGGGCTTACCCAAGTCACACAAGGGTCGTCACTTATTTAAAAATATTAGTATCTGTCAAGCATGTACATCTCCAAGCACTTAAACCAGAAACTGCTTAATTTACACCAACAGTTGTGGGATGGATCCCATTTAACATGAATTCCTGCATCCCCAGAAAGCTGAGCCTGGGATTGCATCTCATGGAAATTTTCTTATTTGTAAATGAAAACACCGTCATTATCTGAAACGAGGGAAGGAGCCTTTGTCACAGAAGACAGGGCGTCATCACCCAGCTGTGTTATTGCGAGCTTCAGTCTGACCGTTGGTCCTAATATGGCTGTGGTTAATGCTTATGCCAGCAAGTGAGGACTTTTTTTGGAAATGAAGGCAGAGGGACCGCAGAGCCCCACGTGAGCATTCAAGTGAAGAGAGTCACGTCAGCAGATGCAGCGATGCTGGCGTCGTGCTGGTTGTGAGTGGGAAGCTGTTCTCACCTACCTTCATTTTTCCACACTGTGGTTATTTTTTTTCTTCAAATAAGGGCAGGAAAATCTTGCACGTCAAGACAACAAACAACAAAGAGACTGAGAGCAACTGACAAGGCGGAATTTAAGGCTCAGCCTTAAGTGCAGATACTGGTTTAATGCCTGTCCCAGCTCCAAACCCAGTCAGGATGTCCTCAGCATGGTGACGCCTGCATCCCCTCCCAGAAAGGCACTCAGATAGCAAACCCAGGATTCTCTGCCAAAAGAACTAGGCGCCTTCTCCATTTGGGTAGTGACTGAGAGTGCAGAAGATACATTTGCAGCTTCACCTGAGCGCTCCTGTGCAACCGAGTTGCTCACAAGGGTCCATCTACACCTCTCCTGACTCTTTTTCTTCTGTGCTCAGTCTTTAGCCAACACTAACCATCCAGGCTATGTCTGAACAGGTAAGAAAAGCAAATCAGGTTTGATGTCGGATCATGACTCACATCCACAGAGTTAAACTCCCTTTTTGCCCCAAAACTGTGCATGGTGAATAGTCTCTGTCCAGTGACCAGTGTTGACAAAACCACCAAAGGAACATGTTGACACGCAGCCAAACTCTACAGGTGACCCCATGCACTGGGTCTGTTGATTGTGTAGATCCCAAAAGCTTCTAGAGACAGAGGAGAGAGAGGCAGGCACCCTCTCTCCATCCTGGTAGGATGGGATAGGATATTCAGGAGGTGAAGGCTGTTGGGACAAAACAAGCTTTGGATGTACACTGGACTGTCACAGGGTCCTAGTCTAGATGCTTCAAGGACTAACCTTAGGTGAGAAGAACCCTTTCCACCCTTACCTGCTGCCTTAAGTCCTTCATCTGGAGGAGGGATAACAGGAGACAAAGGAGAGCAACTCTGCCAATATTCAGGGAGGGGCAAATTTTGCAGTCTAAAATCAGTGTGCACTGAAGCCATGTTCCTAAGAACTTTGGTGATCCCACCTCTACAGCTATTGAATGCTTTGTAACATCAGCCTTTGCTTTTATTTTTATTGTCCCAGAAGGGGAACTGAGACCAAGGTCACCCTTGAAGTGGGTGTTAGGGTGGGATGCTTTGAAATATCAGGCTGGTCCTCATGCCATCCTAGACGCAGAAGGAGAGCACTGGGGAGATGGAAGCAACCCTCATTTTGTTAGTGATGGTTTGTCCAGGCTACAGACAAGGACAGTGAAGTACAGTGTCTGTCAAGCTTCTTTCCAGTGACTGCATTGCAGGCAGCTCCTAGCTATGCTTTTTAAAAATAAAAGTTTAAAAGAGGCTTATATCAAATGCCTGCTATGGAATAGCCTTTTTATAGCGGTGACTGGAATAAAACCTTCCAAAAGTGACAGGAGAAAGTGTTCAAACAGGACCACACGAGGGTGGAGCTCCAGGACCAGACCTGGCTGTACATATCGCCAGGGTATAGCTCCATAGGCAGCAATGCAACTTCCCTGCTTTGTGTGAGCTGGGATTGTGACCCATCTACAGGTCTCCGCAGGTGGCCACAGCCAACTTCTCCCAGGTAAGAGGTCCCTAGACGTATTGTCTTAAACATCAACAGGGGGAAAAATGGATCACAAAGGAGTAACTTAATTTCTCTGTGTGTGTGTGGTGTGTAAAGTCCAAGTTGGGTGTATGCGCATTCCTCGCGTCCTCTTACAGTGATCCTCTGGCTTTGGAAAACATGAAATTTATATGCTAAAGCCCATCAGTTTCAGAAAAAAATTAACTCAATGGATCCTTTGTGCCAGATGATATTTCAAAATATTGCACTCAATAGATCTGCCCAAAGTAAGTGTTGAAATGTTACACATGGTTGTCATTTGAGATGATTTAGGAACTCTTAGATGCACAGGGCTGGCAGGGGTGGTCCCTTATTCCTGGCAAGCATGAGGAATGCCCTAAAGCATCACAGGAAACCTAGCTATACAAAGTCCAGCTAGACAAAGCCAACAAGGGAAGGAGGACAATAGAGGAATATGTTTTTACCCCAAAACAGTGGATGAGCAGCAAGTAGGAAACAGTGTGAGTCCTTGTTACACTAAAGTCCAACCAGGTTTTGCAGCTATCAGCTCTGTGACCATGGCTTCATCAGTGCTTGTTGCCCTCGGGCATATCTTGCCAGTCTGAAGCAAGAGTGTAATTTTCAGAACAGTGGTTTTAGGTGCAGGCTTGCTATATTATGCCAATTTAGTTGAACGAGACAGATAGGCCCAAACTGGAGAAACAAAAAGGCTAGAGTTTTAGGGTTCATTGAGTTTCAGAGGTTGAAACTCCACTTGGCACCTTGTGAAAATCAAAGTATCTCAAATGAGCGTGCAAAATCGTAACTCGTGGTATTTCAGCCCTTTGCCTCTTCGTTTTCCTGGTAGAGTATACACAGTCCTACAGAGAAGGATTTTCTGAACATGGTGGCTATTAATGGAGCCCATCCCAGCTGTGCAACCTTCATGCTGGGTAACAGCGGGAGTTTCTTCAGGTTTCCTCGCCATGCAGGGTTTTGGTGTTTGTGAAAATGAGACATCCTGAAGGGAAACTTTCATCTGAATTTCTCAACAGGTGAGCCCCAAATGTGTTTTACATTCCATTACTACTAAACACACACGGCCAGGCCTGATGGATTTGATACCCTTTCTGGTCCATCAGTCTGACAGATTGGAAAGTAAAGGGATTTATTTTTAATGCCATGTGAGCATTCAGTGCCTTGCAGATGATCACTTTGCTGATGTAGCCTGTCCTCCCACTGAATAAGGAAATAATGTTTAGATACCAGGACTGTGATTGACAGTCAAGCAGACAGATGCATTTTCTAGTAACAAAAGCCAGACAGATAGTTGGACTGTTTTTCTACACCAACCTCCAAAAAACTGTGCTTAGTGTTAGGAAACTGAGGGAAGGAATCTGTCGAGTCTCTTCAATCTTAAAACACTAGCAAGAAATTACTCCCAGACCATACATTTTTCCTCTGCTTTTGTACCGTAACCCTCTTCACTTACCCTCCAGCAAATCTGCTGTACCAGATGCCAGAGTTCAAGCATAAACAGGGAATTTCAATACTCAGACCTGATCCCTTCCTTTCCCATTGCACTCCTCCCTTATTGACCATTTTCCACAATTAGGGGTCCCTCCATTCCCAAAATTGCTTTAAGCATGGTATCATGTTACTTTCCCCTGGGCAGATGCTACCTCTGGTAAAGTCCCCTTTTCCATGTGTTGTTTTGTTTTTCTTTTTTTTTTTTTAAGAGGAAAATTGAACATACAAATAGGTAATGGCATGAAATCTCTTTCTATATTTCGCATTCCACCATGCTCCCTTTAATATCTCTGCTTATGCTATGCATGGTTTAGCACCATTTCACAGCAACACCTTTTGGAGGAAGATCAGCCAAATATTTAAATAGTTTTTGAAGGATTACAAGAATGAATGTTGAGTTCAGAGAGGTTTCTCCATCATATCTTAGTCCATAGCTCATCTGTGGAATGTATAGGTAATGTAGGGCCCACAGTTGACCCAGAGGGTAAGAAAAGGCAGAGATAAGGTCAAGCAGTGGGCCGGACCAGAGATCTCACCCCCTGATGCAAAGACCTTGACTGTTTTCAGACTCTCGTGTATGTTTTGCAGTGAACTGGGATTGACCTTTGTTTTTAGAACAGGAAACTCTCCAGAATGTATTTCTTCTGGGGGTATGTGATATTTTGCATATATTTCTGTATCTGCTGCTAGCTCATGGCCCGTGTTCCTTCTGTGTCCCTCCGGTCAAGTCTCAGCGGATCTGTAATCTCTTACATCTGCATCTGTAGCTCGTATGTGCAACGGGCAAATATACTTGTGGCTTCAAAGAATTGCTTTCTCTTACACGCCCTTTACTTCTCAGTACATGGAGCGCTCTTACATGTTCACATTTTGTTCCAAGAAAATAGTCTGGTCCTGGAAAAGGACCTTAGAAAGGTGTTCTACAGGGTCTCCAGTTTGTGAGAAAGGTAAGCGCTGGTCTTTGGCTGTCTTCCTTCACATCTTGTGTTTTATTTTTTTTCACTTCTCTTGGTTCTTTCATACTGTGCAAGTATTTGGACTTTGGTGCTTGAATCAAAGCGTCATGCTGGTCTTCAATGAGTATTTCTCCCCTAGAGAATGACACACCAGGCACCGTCTTTGCTTCCTTCAGTACAATCTTAGCAAATAAAACCGCTGGTTCAGCTGTGCTGTTTGGTCACGGTCAGAGGGCAACACGCTGGGACAGGATTTCTCTTCCTGGGTAAATCACGCAAAGTTACTGCAAGTCAAACAAGGTGCCTGCTGAAATGCTTTTTTGCTTTATTGCATTTCATCTGACAGTTCATCTACCTCCCCTCGGTCTGAACGCTTGTCTGCAACAATGAGGTAGTTTGTGTGGTTTGCGATGAAAAGGTCCTTTCCTGGTTTGTTCCAAAATCTACTGGGATGCTGTATATTTTCATTGTCTCTGTTTGTTGCTTGGCCAGCATTTCCTTGACTGTATAACATCTGCTCACCAGACCTCAGATATCCTTGATCACATTTGGCCAGTATGAGGCACTTCTAGCTTTCTGGTGTGTTCTTGGGAGTGCATCTGTTCCCAAAAATCTGGGTGTTGTGATTCAGCTTCATTTCTGTCTGATCAGTCTATCTCATGTGACTCACTCATCTCTCTATTTCTAATTAGTAGCCTCTCTTCTTTTCTGTGGCTTTTTGTGCATCCTGTTGTTACCTGGTGGACTTTGTCTTTTTTTGCATTTTCACATAGGTGGGAGTTCACCATCTCTCTAGTTCTAATTAGTAGCCTCTCTGTCTTCTTTTCTGTGGCCTTTTGTGCATCCTGTTGTTACCTGGTGGACTTTGTCTTTTTTTGCATTTTCACATAGGTGGGAGTTCACCTGTTTTTCCTACTCTCATGGCTTTTGGTAGAGTATGAGGGTTAACAATGGGTTTGGACATGTGGGGATAACTATGAAGAATTATTCTCCCCTTTACCCAAGAGTTCATTGAAGAAGCTTTGTCTCCTGCCTCTTTTATTCCCCAGCCCCATTATCTTCCTGCATTTGACCAGTTGGACAGAGTCCAGAGGAGGCCACAAAGATGCTCAGAGGGCTGGAGAACCTCTGCTGTGAAGAAAGGCTGAGAGAATTGGGCTTGTTCAGCCTGGAGAAGAGAAGGCTCCAGGGAGACCTTATAGCACCTTCCAGTACCTGAAGGGGACCTGCAAGGAAGCTGGGGGGGACTTTTTACAAGGGAAGGGAGTGACAGGGCTAGGAGTAATGGGTTTAAATTGAAAGTGGGGAGGTTTAGATTAGATATCAGGAAGAAGTTCTTCCGGGAGAGGGTGGGGAGGCACTGGGACAGATTGCCAAGAGAAGCTGTGGATGCCCCATCCCTGGAATTGTTCAAGACCAGGCTGGATGAGGCTTGGGGGCAACTTGGTCTAGCGGAGGGGGGCAAGGGGGGTGGGACTAGATGGGCTTTAGGGTCCCTTACAACCCAAACTATTCTGTGATTCTATGATTCTCTCTTTTGAACTAGGACCTCCACCTCCTCCAGCCACCCAGTGCCCTCCTCCACCTCCTCTGCTCTACCTCCACTCCTCCTCTAACCTCCTAATGTGCATATATTTAGATCTGTAGATTTTAGACCTCATTTTACCCAACTTCACATAGGCAACTAAGGTCAGGAGCACCCCTGACCAGTTGCAACCAATGGAGACCACTTCAGAGGGCATTTCAACTCACTTCTTCTGGAAGTGACCCTTTATTTCTACTGACCATAAAGGGGAGGCACTCCCATGTGCTTTGTTTTGGTACTGAGCATCACCCAGGAAAAACCCATGTGATGCCGTTTCTGTCGGATAGCCTGGCTCTTGATGCAGTGCTCAGGGTAACTTCTTTTGGTGTCTCTGGGACACTGTCCTCAGCTTCTTCACCTGCTATTGGTATTTCAGAAACCCACTTCTTTCCAAAACTTACATGCTGGGGAGCAATAATAAAATCTGCACAGACAAGACAAAAACCTGATAGTCGGTAAGTCTACTGAGCCTTTTCAGTCAGACTCCTACATCTTTCATTTCTATTACAAATTTTGTGTAATTTGGCAGTGGTCTGATCTATTGCTTCTCCAGATTTTTGACCCCTGTCACAAATCTTTCATACCTGATATTTTCTCTGGGCTGACAGTGATTTCAGAGTACAATTAACATTTATTTGGGTCCTCTGGTGAGTTGGGGATGCATCAAGATGAGGGGTGAGTATGTGACAGCCATTGCCTGCTACAACTGGTAGTGCAGCAGCTTGTATTTAGCTTTATTTTTTAACCATTTCAATGCCAGGGCTAAAAGCATCAAGTTGCTAAGCAGGGTTTGGTTGGTGTCAGGGTTGTAATTTCATGCCAGGGATGTGATTTCTTTCTGACTTTTCTCCTTTTTCCAGTAGTCTCCACTTTGGATTTCCTAGATTTGCTCTTAGGACCAGGGTCATAATCTAAGTACTAAAACAGCAACCCCAAACACTGATTTTATTCCTTGTGCCTCAAACACAGACCCATATAATGAAACACTTCCTCCTCTAAGAGCAGCCTGCATACCCATATGTTGTCTGAGCATCAGCATGCTGCAATGGCCCCATGGGCAAAAACACATGCTATAACCCTCCAGAAGTGAGTTTTCCTTTTCTGACCTTCCTGTATCCTGACATCACTTCCCCCCTACACATGGCAGGGATTGTAGTGGCTCCTGAATGCTGGGTGTGTGTTGCAGAGATTGGAAATGGAGTCACAGAATCAGAGAATGGTTTGGGTTGGAAGGGAACTCTCAAAGTCATCTAGTCCAACCCTCTGCCATGGGCAGGGACACCTTCCACTAGACCAGGTTGCTCAGAGCCCTGTCCAACCTTGCCTTGAATGTTTCCAGGAATGAGTCATCCCCAAATGGTCAACCTGTGCCAGTGTTTTATCAACATCATCATAAAAACCCCCAAATCTTCCTTATACATAGTTTAAATCCACCCTGTTTTACTTTAAAATCATTACCTCTTGTCTTATAGCAATAGGCCATGCAAAAAAGTGTGTTCTCATCTTTCTTATAAACCCTTTTTAAGTACTGGAAGGCTGCTATAAAGTCTCCATGGAGCCTTCTCTAGGCTGGACAAGCCCAGCTCTGTCAGCCTGTCTTCATAGGAGAGGTGCTCCAGCCCTCTGATTAATACTCTGCAAGAGATTTTGCAGGTAAAACACCTGGGCTCTGGTTGGAAAGCCAGTCTATAGGTCAGCTTATAGCTCTTTGGCAGTGATAAGGGAATGCAATTGCACCCCTCTGTCTAGCCCTCTACCAAAAAGGAGAAGCCATAAGATTGAGCGAGTCACTGAACTGGACTCCAGAGACCTTGGCTTAGTGAGTGATCTAAGGCAGAAATAAAAGATGAGAGCAAGAAAATTCTTCCTCTTTTTTTTCTCTCCACTGTTAGTATGACTTTTCCATTTAGAGATTATCTCTCACTATGCGTATGCAGTCTGCATGAGGGGCCCCATGCTCTTCACTTCCAATCACTGCTTAAATCTAAAGGAAATAAGAGGAGCCGTTACCTATCACCTGGGGCTGTGTTTGCATGCTTCATCACCTTCAAAGGTCTGATCGACAGCTTGTATTTGGGGTTGAATCCCATTCTCCTTCTTCGCAATACTTCTCTTTATGGGATCATACTTTATTGCCTTCTTTCCAAGTGTTTCATTACAAACTCTATTAATGAACCACTTGGGGTATCCAAATGTGTTTGGTTGTATGCAGGACGTTGAGAGGGGATTATGAGCAAATTCACTGCAAACAGCCTCAGCTTGCTTGCAAATGAAGCAGCCTAACTAATCCCCCTTCGTGCCCCAACAGATGAGCTCTCAAGCCAAAGACCTCCCTGAACTCAGGGCCTTGGGGAGACCTGGAAGGACATCAAAAGCTCCAGAGCTGAGAACTCGCTGCAGCAACCTGACCCCCTCCAGACCCAGCGTACGTCCAGCGAGATAAACAAATGATGCTTGCCACATGGCTGTCAAATCTCCACACTAAAGCCACCAGTCTCCCACTGGGGCTATAAAAACACATATTGGAGAATACTGGGAATGAATCATAGAATCACAGAATTGTTTGGGTTGGAAAGGACCTTAAAGATCATCTAGTTCCAACCCTTCTGCCATGGGCAGGGACACCTTCCACTAGACCAGGTTGCTCAAAGCCTCATCCAGCCTGGCCTTGAAGATGGCCAGGGATGGGGCATCCACGAGAATGGATCCATGAGAAACTGCTCCATGAGAAACCACTCCCTTGGGTTTAAGGGAAAATGCTGGTGGAATGAACTGCAGAAACTACTGATATGGTCAGCTCTCATGACAGCTTTACCTGTTGTGAGACGGTAACTTCGGAGTAAGTGACAAAATTTTGCATAACTCTTTGTCTTCCATCTTCAACCTGCTTCAGGCCGTCCTCACCGGGCTATTTATGTACGGTCATTAATTGCTGTTAACGATAGTGTGTACTAAGGAAACGCACTGCCATAACACTGATGGGGAAACTGCATAAACTTGGTGATTTCCCAAGGTCACACAGGCTGTGCTTTGGGTGAGAGATGTGCCAAAGTCCTACTGCATCCAGCATCAGTGCCTTAAGTGGGCTTTTTCTTCCCACTCTTCACTGTATGGACAAAACCCAGGAGAGTTAAACGAAGGCATGTTACAAGCATGAAAGAACCAGAAACCAAAACAACATTTTGGTGGTTTGTTAATGTTGTGCCTGGTTACTTGAGATAATTTGCAAATTGAAGACCAGAGACTTTCCTGATACAATCAGACTTTTAGAAGCAATATTGGTAGAAGATCCAAGGGAGCAAACTAGCAAAACTTCCCCTGAGGAATCATCCCAGGTCCAGAGAGATCTTGGTACATGTTATTGAAAAAGAGGAGGGAGTGATTAAAATTGAGAGGGTAGAATTCAATTAAGCTTTGATGAATTTCATCACTAGAGACTGTTATGGAAATAATATTGTTGTAATAAGAGAGTGATAGCTCTGTTTAAGAATGGGGCCACGTGAGAGATAGAAAACTAGATTTAGGAAAGGATGATACATTTTCAGCCTGCTGGTGAAGTTCCTTGGGGCTGATATTGAGTGATTAATGAACTGGAAAAGAATCTTGGTAGATGACTGTCAAATGCTTCTGGGAGTCCCCTAGGGGAGAATGGAAAGATCTGTATAAGAATATTCCAGAGGTCTTTCCAGGGTCAGGGTAGACATACTACCTGGATATAGCCTAAAATTGTTAAAGAAATTTGCTTTCTTCATATGCACATTTTTCCATTTCCAGATTCTGTAAGATCCTGAATAACTGTCTGTCCTACACACTTAAAAACATGACTTTGACACTGAACCCATGAGATCTGCAGTATAAGACATTCAATAAACTTTTCGCTTAGCTTCTTGCTTTTGAAGCATTATGGTTGGTCTTCTGAACCTTTTTCCAGCAACCATAAGGACAATCAACTTTGGAAAAATATTACTTGATGCTCTCTCAGAATTACATCTCTGGGAAAGAGGTGACAATTTCTGTGGGAGTCATTGCTGAACATGGCCATATTGTTTCACTGGGTTGCCTTAGAGGCACAGCACCCCTGCATTGAACAGCTTAACGCGAGACCATGCACAGAACACATACTTTACACTTGGACATGTGTATTTCCTCCAGAAACACAGGCTGCTGATCAGCCCAGCAAGGGAACAACCCTCTTTGATATAGCTGACCAATGGTAACGAGAGTAGTACAGTTCGCCTTCCTGAATCCTCGTCATTTACCTCTTGACATGACACCTTTCTCTGTTCTCAGCCCCTGGATATGTGAGACGTGGTTTGCATCCAGATCTAAATCCAAACCCTTCCAAGGTGTGTGAGAGTTCAGATTTCAGCCTGCGCCTATCTCAAACATGAACCCTTTTTAATAAAGCAGAAATCTCCAGCTGCACCCAAACAGCTGAAAACCATCAGCAAGGATAGTGCCATTTCAACTCCTTCGGAGGAACCTCTATGCTCCCCCTTACTTTCCACCTCCCCGGTCTCCATCTTGCCATCTGTTATCCCATGTAACTAGATCATTGCTTTGTATCTTGCTCATGTCCTTCACCTGACACAGCCTGTTCCCCCTTTCCAATAACGGTAGAAACAGAGAGGATGTGCTGCGTGAACTAATCCTGTTTCCAACCCATCCCACACTGGGGGCCCCATGCAAACCACACTATCAATCTGGTGGTCTCTGTTGATGGAGCCCACATGGGAACCTTAGATAATGGATTACAGTGGAGGACATGTACTTTTAAATGTGTTTAAGGTGTCTGGAAGTTTCCTAAGAGGCAAAAGAGAGAGAAAAGAAAGGCAATTTAAGGGGAGAGAAATGTACCCCAAATCAGTGAGAGCTTTTTGGAAAGGGGACAAGGAAAGTCCTCTGTCACACTGTACTGCTTCACCTATCCCAACACAGGAGGTGAATGGTAAAAGTATCCTTAAACAAGAACTCACATAGCTGAGGGCAAGGAGGCAAACAGGTAATGTGGTAAACATTGCACATGGTTTAAATTATCATCGGTAATAAAACCATTCATCATGAGCCTCCATGCTGAAGATGGAGATAACTGTTGCTCCCGAGGATTGAGTGACTGAAAGAATGAATCATTTGCTGCTCTCTTGCTCTCTTATTTTCTCTGACCTCCATGGCCCTGGCTCAAGGTCTTGCTGCAGAATGACGGGTCAGCTGCTCTGAGCTCAGTATCCAAAAATTATAGCTTAGGATTCAAAGGTAATCGTCATCACTGATGCGTCTCTCTGCTCACCAAGACAGGGCCTCCTCTGGCATGAGGACTGAATTAACTCTCTGCCTCAAAGACTAATCACTCAGCATCAGAGCTGAGAGAAGGATGGAGATGTCCTATGTGTGAACCCCCTAAGGGCTGGTGGTGATGGCAATTCCCAGCCAGATCCCAGAACATTGGTATTTTGTTGAGATTTCTTCAGTTAGCCCCTTTAAAACTCTACTTTTTATGGTGTCTTTGTGTATCACATGCAGCATCAGGGTTGCAGTGTCTAGGAAGCAATGGAACCTTCCCTCCTGTTTTCCTCTGGAAATGGACGTGGTCGTCTTCTGCACAACCCTTCATGGTCTCCCAGAAGCCCAGAAAACATGGCAGAGTCGGTGCTGTGCTCTCCTTAAGATTGCAGCTCGACAACCAGCCATTTAAAAACAGCATTGTCAGAGGAGAATAGGAAGAGTCTTCCACATTGACCCCCAAAACAATGGATTTTGACATCCCTCCCCAGTGGTACCCAGCTCCTCCCCTCCCCTACATTCCTTCCATTCCTTCTCTTTTAAGCAAAATCTCCCCACCCACAAATCTTCAAATTAATTTCTTTCCAGGTCAGAGAAACCATGCCTCTCTCCACACAGATCTGCCCAAAGCAAAATCTCTCTTGTCCAACATACAGTGCACGCACATCTCTCCCCAGTCATCAACCCAAAGATGGGTCGGGATGGTCACTGTAAACTCAGTGAATGTGCTCCGTCGAGGCTGGGGAAGAAATAAGATACTTCCCCTACTTGACCTGGCTGGTTGTAGAAACCGTAGCAGGTTTTTCACTTCATGCCGTGTTTTCTTTTGGTGTTATCGAGCTGTTTGAATAATAACAATAGCAGGTTACTCTCCCAGACACATTCTTTCTGTGGCTAGCAATGCTCTTCAGGGTCTCCTTACCTCCTTATCCACAGATGAGGGACATATCCTGAACCTTATGTCAGAAAGAAGGGTGAAAAATGTGGTATTTGGTTGCACCGTGAGAGTGTTTGGGTGCTGTGTAGCAGCAATATTGGGTAAAACTGGCTAAAAAGAGGCTGAGTTTTATAGGTATCACTGACTTCAAGCCACCTTTACACACACTGAGCTTTGTGTTGCAGAATATTTTATTGCAGATGAGGACACCATACAGCAGAACTACTTTTCAAACAGCTTTTTTTTTTTTTTTTTCCCAAACAGCTTCGTTTAGTTCTTTCTTTGCAGCAGTTTTACATCGCTGCATCTTTGTCAGACCTGAATATGGTTTAAGCCAGCAACAATCACAAACCCTCAGCTGCTCGATGAGTCTCATCCCTTTTCAGGTCAAGGTTGTTCCCATTTCCCCAGCTGAGAACTTGACCTAAGGCCATTACAGAGGTGTGTCCCTGGGGTAAGCAAGGTTGGAAACAGGCTCATTGTCTTCTACAAGGTCGGTCCAAAGCATGGCTCAGGTAGAGCAGCAACACCTGAATTTCTGCAGGACTATGGTTGCTTGGAATCTGGATGGGGATGCACATAAATAGCCAACACCAGGAGCACCACATTGTGAATTGCGAGCTGACCCTGGCAATGCTGTATTAATAGAGTCAAGCTCTGGGTTCCAGTGTGTGTGAGAGCACGTGGACCACATCACATCACTGGAGAAAGAGAAGACAGAAGGAGAGCAGAGTGTTCTCCGTCCACACTAAACTGATCTACCCATACCTGCCTGGAGACCTGTTCTGCGCTTATCACTTCAGCGATGGAGCAGGCAGGGAAATTAAAAATAAGACAATGGCCGTATAGAGATCCAGAGGTACAGTGTGGTGGCTGGTCCCTGCCCAGATCATTGGCTCCACCATAAAACCCTTCACTGCTCTGCCAGAGTCAGCAGGTCCCAGATTTATGGATGTCAATACACAGCTCCTGTTTCAGTGCTCAATTTACTATTGAAATGAGTGAAAGATCAGGTGCCTAAATGAGAAGTTCAGTGCAGAAACACCTCTATGGAGTTGGCCGTGCAAGTCTGGTCAATAAATATCTGAAATGCCCCATTCCCTGTTGAGAACCTGCTCACGCTTTAGTTCTCCGAGCCCTGGGTAACGCTACTGTCTGCAACAGCAGGGTCTGGGTGTCAGGGAAAGGAGCATGATCCATAACTCTGCTGCTTAATGAAATACAGAGAGATTATGTGGCCCTTCTTCAAGATTTGTGTATTTGTTATTATTCAACACACAATTTCAATCCTGTTGCAAAGTCCACATGTCACAGCGAGGTTTGCAGTAAATTTCATCTAGTGAGTGAAAAGCAGGCGGGGGGAAATAGCTCGTTTTCTGTCCGTAGCTGTGGGGTTTTGTGCTGCTTTGCATTTTGCTCATGCTGCCTGCTCTGAAATCAGGAGGGTGGACTGAAGCTCCAGCAGGCTTGTTTGGATGTCAGAAAGTTGCAATAGGGTTATGTGTTTTTTCCCTCTAATAAATACGACTCAAGCAATGACCTTATCTTTTGAAGCAGGTACAAAGCTGAGGTCTTGTTCTCTGAGGTTGTACAGAGTCTGTGCCCCCTTTCTTTGCTGACTGTCAGTGCCCCAAACGTACTGGCAAAACTCCAGCTCCAGCAGATACCAGGGACATAAACAGATGATCTAAAATAGCTGTGGCAGGTGAAGATGGTGCCACACTCAGCCTTTCTTTTCCACCTTTCCTCCTCACTGTACCCATTCCTAATCCATGACAGTGCGATGTCAAACCTCTTTTATCCTTCCCTAAGTGTGCAGGGATGCTCTCACCCAGGCAGCATCTCTGCTCCATTAAGGATATGTCACCAGAGCCATTTGACTCTTACAGCTGCAGTTTTGTAAGAGCTTTGCTCTGATAACCTGTAAGAGGTTAATCCTGGATTTATCCTGGATTTATTGATGAGGCTACACCAAAACCAGAGAACCCAGGGGCACTTCAGAAAACAGGGGTGCAGGGATGGGCTAAAGACTTGCTCTGTAATACTGAAGTGTGACCCCTGCACATCCCCATCTCTCTTCCATGTTCTTGTCTACATGGAGCATGGGCCAGGCAGGAGCCCAGGCAGGTGGGGAACCAGGAGCTCGGCCCACCTCTCTAACTTGGTCTGTTCAGAAGGCTCTCAATAAATGTGTTACTCTCCCTCTCGTTATGCAGCTTCCCTAACACCTTCAAATCACAAATCTTGAAAAAACAAGATTTCAAGCTTAAATTTTCCATAAGCCACTTGGGTTCCCCCATCACCCTCCAGCTGCATTCCTGAGATTTAATTATTCTTCTCTCTCCCTATTTTTGTATTGTGTGAGATTTTCCAGAGGGTAAGGCAATGGTAGCTTATCACCAGATGATGTTACCTTTCAACTTTCTCTGCTCAGGCCTTTGGAAAACGCTCCCCTCCCATGGCCAGCCATGACCTTTCTTGTCCCACATGGGATATTGCTGCCAATCCTCCACCAAGACATAAACACGCCAGATGTTGTTGCGATCGAGGGATATTCTGCTCCAAAGACCCTTTTTATTGCTATTGTGATTATATGAGAAACTACTGAAATTTATGGGTTGGAGTCTGACAGGTCAGCCCACTCCCCAGTCTTAGCCTCCTCTTTTCTGACACTTTTTTGGTTAAAAAATCAGCACTACATTTGTGAAGGAGGAGGAAACAAAAGAACTAATGAGCAAACCATTTGCCAGCTTGTAGGATGACAAGTCTGAAAGTGTTTCCCTTAGAGTCAACAGAAAAAGTCCTATAAAGTCCAATGAGGAAATCTATCTCTGGAGAAATGGAGATTCCTGAAAAGAAACCAATCCCCATGGAGCTCCTGTATTATCTTTACTCTCCTGAATTTATATGGTGTCCTCTAAAGTCCGTGCCCTAACTCCCTGCTTTACAGGGGTGCCCATTCCTGTTCTAGCTCCTCTTTTGATGCACCCCAGCCACCTACTTTCCAGACCTGGAGATGACTTTTTCACGCCCTCAATGCCACCTCTGTGGCCACCTTCTTCCCACGTCCCCAGTGAGCTTGCAACTAATGCAATATCCCATGGGCCTCCTGGGAAGGAGTCCTCACTTTTGGATGAGAAGGTAATGTTTCCATCAGTGTGACAATATTGTTGTTCCCTTAATAAGGAATCAGAGTTTCAATATTGCCATGTGTGGCTTTTGCTGTACCATAAACCAGTATTATGCATGTTCAGATTTCTTGGGGTAATGAAGGTTTTCTCTTTACACTTTTTATTGCACTATTGGAAGCCTCAGGGAGCCAGGGAAAAATGGGAAGGGAGAGAAGAAGAACAGCACTTATAGGTCCTTGGGGATCAATTAGTAAATGTGGAAAGTCCTGGAGGACACCCTCTTATCGCACGTTGGCATTCAAAAAAAAAAAGCTTCATGGAGTTCAGAGTAGTTGGAAAAACACTTCAGGTAATGTCAGAGACCAGGGTACAACAAGGGATCTCCAAAAGTCTTCTGTGTCTCTGGGAAAAATAGCTGTAAAGAACCACTCTGGACCAAGGGTTGTGTTTCTTTGGTGATTTCTTTGCTTCGCCAATTGGACACTCAC
>NW_010265463.1:0-1215 GCF_000690775.1 Eurypyga helias
TAGTCTCTGGTGACGAAAAGCGGTATTTCACGCTCGGTGAAGATAACACAAATCTGCGGGTAAACGACAGGATAGACCGAGAGGGTATCTGCGGCGCCCTGTCGCCCTGTGTCCTCAGTTTTGAGGCAGTGGTGGAAAATCCTTTCAACATATTTCATATAAGCATTACTATCCAGGATATCAATGACAATGCGCCACAGTTTGAGAGAGAATCTGTTGTCATAGAAATTATAGAGTCCACGCCTCCTGGGGCCAGGTTCCCACTGAGCAGTGGCAGAGACCCCGACATTGGGACGAACTCATTACAAAACTACCGACTTACTCCCAACCCGCTCTTCTCCCTTGTAGTGAAGGTGAGTCCTGATGGGACGAAACAGCCGGAATTAGTGCTGGAGAAAACCTTAGATCGAGAAAAACAAAGAAATCACCATTTGATACTGATAGCGGTGGATGGCGGGGATCCAGTCCGATCCGGGACTGTCCAGATTAAGATTAACGTGACCGACGCAAATGACAACCCACCGGTATTCACCAAATTGATATACAAGGTTCGACTGCTGGAAAACCTGCCAGAGAGCTCCTTAGCTTTTCAGGTGAAAGCTACCGACGTCGACGAAGGTACAAATGCAGAAATTACCTACTCTTTTAGTGACATCGAAAACAGTGCTCGCCGACTCTTCACTCTGGACTCCAGGACAGGGGAGGTGAAGATATCAGGCCCCTTAGATTATGAAGAAAGAAAATACTATGAAGCGACTGTTGAAGGCAAAGACGGGGGTGGGCTGAGTGCCCACGCCAAAGTGCAAATAGACATTATAGACATGAACGACAATGCCCCAACACTTTCCCTGCTGCCTATCTTGAACCCTATACCCGAAGACTCGGTTCCGAGCACAGTTATAGCCGTGATCAATGTCCGTGATAGAGACTCGGGAGATAACGGAGAAGTGAGCTGTAACATCGAAGGTGATTTGCCTTTCAGACTAGAGCCGTCATCAGAGACCACCTACAAACTAATAATAGCCAGTATCCTGGACAGAGAAAAGATGTCCGCATACAATATCACGATCACTGCCAGGGACCGGGGCAGCCCGGCGCTGTCGTGCCGCACGGCGCTGGTGCTGGAGGTGTCGGACGTGAACGACAACGCGCCGGTCTTCGAGGAGGACGCCTACAGCGCCTACGTGGCGGAGAACAACGCGGCGGGCGCGCCGG
>NW_010265464.1:0-18119 GCF_000690775.1 Eurypyga helias
CTTAGACGCCAGCGAGCGGACTCACGGCACATCTGGACGTCGGATGGGAGGCGGGAGATCTGAGTAAGCTCCTGGCTATTTTAAATTCTGTCTTTTTGCCCAAAGCACAGGGTGAAGTTTCAGGAACGCTGCTGAGAGCTCCCTTGCTCTGTCTTGGTGGTGTGTGCATGGGTGGTGTGAGTGCCTGTGCTCTGGGGAGGTGGGCAGAGGATGAGGGGTGGCTTTTAATTAAAAAAAAAACCAATCTAACTGTTTATTTGAGCCTTTCTTGCCTTTCAGTAGACACCTGGTTCGGCATCACAGGAGTAAGTGGAAGTCTTGTAAAATGAGACACCAGTCCAGACATCTGGCCCCTTCCCTTGGAAGAATAAAGCAAGCAGAACCTAAACCTCAGCTGCTTTCGTTTGAGTTCGTGCCTGTTCTCCTGAGCCTCCTCTCCTCCTAGTACGACTATCAAGCCAGAGCCAAATGCATTCACAAAGTGTGGGCAAGTCTCAAGACCATGGTTGTTGGTTTGGTTGGGTGGTTGGTTTTGGTTTCTTTTGGATTCATTTTTGGTTTTTTTTTGGTAGTTGTTGCCGTTGCTTTTTGTTTGTTTGTTGGGGTTTTTTTCAGTTTGGTTTGCCTTTTTTAAGCGTTGGTTGGTTCGTTTGTGCTGGTCGAGATTTGCTCTTATCGGACGTGAGGGAGAAGTGCCAATACAATCAAAGGCTCCTCCAACACTAATGCATTCACTGGCGGTACATCGGATGGGTCCCTACCTGTGACTGCACGTTGGCTCCAACCTGGGCCCCTTGGTAAGAATCCCCATTGAGAGACTGCACGCTCATGAACAAATCTCCAGAGTTTGACATGTTAAAAGAACTGGAAGAACCTGGAAAGGAAAGAGTTAGGCCCCTGAATCACAGAAAGGAAAAAAGATCCACCCCATGACTCTCAGCCAAGAGGAAGGAACAACATGCAAAGCAACCACAAAACCAAAACACACAATCAGGTTAGTAGTATGAAGAACAGAGCAAGCAAAAAAAAAAAAAGAAACCCAAAAAATTAGAAAAAAAGGATGCACTCTTGAGGTTATTCAAAGCCACATGTTGTTACAGCTCAATGCCAAGAACATTCTTCAACGGCTCCTCAGCTGGAGGAAGGATTCTTCATGCTCGAATGAGACAAACAAAACCCCGCCTGGAGGACTCGGACAGCCCCTTCCCTGCATTTCAGGCCATCAACATCCTTCAGGTAGCTTTGAAAATCTCGGCTGTTGGAGGTGTCCCCCCAGCAGACTGCCCCCGAGAACAGAATTACCCCAACGAGCCTCACTACTGAGGGCGGGGCGAGCAGCTACTGCTGTTCCCGAGCCCAGACCCGGGTGGATAAGCCCACTCTGCGCGGCTCTCCGTGGGGTGAGCACCCCCAGACACCACCCAGTCCCAGGGCCGGAGTTCCCGCTGAGCCACAGCGAGCTCTGCGAGGGAGCGGTGCGTGGGATTGGCCTCCAGGACGTCGGGAACCTGTCGCCGGTGGGAACCGCAGCTCGGAAAAACGCGAAGGAACCTGGGACAGACCCCCCGACACCCATCAGGTCAGCAAGCGTCTTTGGTTGCGATGGGCCGTGGGAGAACGCAAAGGTGTCGCACTCCCCCCCCTCCAGCTGCCCCAGGAGAACGAGCTCCGAAAGCAAATCCCCCACCGCACGCACCAGCCGCCAACGTTACGCTAAAAAATGGTAACGGCGGGGACAACTGGGTGGGATCAGGAAAAAAGCAGTAAGACGACCAATGAAAAGAAAAAAAACCACATCTGCCTTTGCAGAAACAAGGCTTTCTGCTTCCGGCTTCGAGACATCCGAGCTCCTCCTCACCTCCCCAACGGGAGAAGCAAAGCCATCGTCTAACTGGAAGGTGGGGGAGGAGGGAAGGGGGTTAAAAACTGAAATAAAAAAGGTTTTATGGGATTATTTCAGAACTTATCGTGCAGATCAGCGCGTTAAGTGTGAGACAGCTCAACGTGCAAGGTTGGGTTATATACATGACGTTAGCCTTGGAAAGGAGAGACTTCAGGGGCCCAGGTCAGCTACGCTTTCAGCTCCAACCCCAAATACACTCTCATCATCTCTGCTGCCACTTCCAACTTGGAAGACTGGCAACCGCAGTCCTGGTGGAGTTGCCCAACTATGGCTCATGCGTACGCTCTGAGAAATGCCTGGCAATCCCCTTCCTTTGGCTGGAGAGGGAAGAAACACGCTGGACAGACCCCTGCTCTGCCCTAGAGGGGGACCGAGAAGGATCCTCTCGAGAGGATCCTCCGAGAAGGAGTGTGTGGGAGGTCTATGCTGGATATTTCACATTCACTAAGCTCTCTGCAGCTCTCTGCAACGAGCCCTTTTGTCAGGTGATGGCAATTCTCAGATTTGAAGGCAAGCAGAAACAGCGCTGCTCGATACAACGCCCAAGACAGTCAAGAGACTCATCTTGAGCACAACGAGTCTTGGATCAGGAACCCTCCCACTGGTTGCCTGAAAAGAGCAGAGCCAGGAATAGCTCATTGTGCTCCCTGTCAACCCTGCCCAACGTGTTCCAGAGAGCAATCCTACAGCGCTGCGTAAAATGAGCGGGACTAGTCAGCAGGCAGCTGTAACCATCACCTCCTCTGCTCAGCTGGCAAAGGGCTCCTGTCACTTCCCGACCTCTCAGGTGACTTGCTATTTTAAAGGCAAAAAAAAGAAAAACCTAGGGGAACGAGCTGGCAGACTGAGGATTGCCCACCCTGACACTGCTCAGCGTTAAGCACGAGGATGGGCTCTTCTCACATAGGCAAAGATGCTTCCTACCCTGTTTTTTTAAACGATCTTTTTCACCACCGCCACAAACGCCCGGGGCATAACGCGGCTTCCTACTCCCGCAGGGGCTGAGAACCAAAGGACTTTGCAGCTACCACTCACAAGACTCAGAAAACATTTTCCTATTCTTTCAAGGTGAGCAGAAACCCACAAACACTCAGTGGCAAAGCCGAGGCCTCGGGAATCCCTGAGCACCTGACAGGGCACTGCTATCGCTCTGCCCCCAGCGAAGCAACATTTCATCCCACCTACCCGAAGAAAATCGTAACAATAACAACAAATAAAAACGCCATAAACTTAACTGATATTTTATTGAAACTTAACAAACCTGGCTGTAAAACTGAGACTGGGAGGGAGGAAATAAAAATAAACAAACAGCCACAAACTCCAGTTCTGAAGAGCGACGGTGTCTCGGAAATCATGAGGAGCGCTGGAGATGTCACTTACAAGATATACACTGCTATTGGCACGGGGTATTTTTACAATATATGTGCATATCTAAACGGTAAATATGTCTCGCCACTGATGCGGCTGCAAAGATAAATATGCGCATACCAATGGCCCCGCACGTATGGATGCGCTTGTATCGGAGCCGTAATTGCAGAGAGCCCTCTGCGCTGCCGCTCTCTGCTTCAGCACTCCGCCGCCCCCCCGCTAGCCACGGATGAAAATTATGATGGCCCAAAGTCTCAGAGACACGGCTAAGAGGGGCTGATGCACTGGGGTGGGAGAGGAATGCGAAGAGACTTGAAAAGGAAGACTCTGGTATCCTCCATGGAGGTGAGATCTGGGAATACAAGTCAAATCCTTCCGCTAGAGGAGGCTCTGTCCTAAATCTTCTCTGTCCCTCTGAAAGGTTGTGAACACACCAAAGGTTTTCAGTGGTCAGAATTTGATCTGGGACTCCTCAAGAACTGAGACGTAACAACCATCTTTGAGCTTCTGAACGCAGGAGGAAAGGGCTCGTATCCTGACATGGAAGACCCTTGATGCTATTGTGCGTAGACAAAAAAAAAAGCCCCGCACCAGAAAACCCCAACGCTTTCTATGGCTTGTAGCCGTGTGGAGCAGTGGTTCGTCTTCAGCATTCCAACATCTTAGCAAAGCCAAGACCTGTCACCACCATTCCTTAGCGCTGAGTTTCTCTCAGGGCATCACCAGATTCAGAAAGAGTGGTGGAAATGTTTGGACAAGCGACGGTGCTCAAATCTTCCTGCTGGGCGAAAGCCCACAGCGAAACAGTGCCCACAAAGTCTGCCACCCCAACATTTCCGATGAGTAAAACCCACTTCAGGTTGGCCTCCAATTCAAAAATATTCACAAGCTTGGCCACTGGTATTTCTTGCACCACTTCTCCAGCTGCTCCAGCTTCTCTACTGTCTTCTCTAATGTTCTGACAGTCTCCACTTCCACCTCAGATTTTCCAGGACCTCTAACAAGTCCTTTTCTCTAAAGTGTCTGACAATTCAAACGGCATCAAGAATAAACGAACACGGTAATAGTGGTGCTCACTGGAGCTGAAATCAAGACATCCTCAGCTGCTGCCTCAGACCACCTACCACCACCGAGAGGTCCCGCACACCGTACCCCTCAAGTTGACTTTGGCCATGTGTACCAGAGTCCTAATTGAGGTCGATGGCAATGGTGTAGATGCATTGAGAGCACAGAATTTACTCCCCCGGTGACTTCGCCTGGTGTTTCTACCACGGCCAAAGACGAGGGAAGAACGTGATGGACCACGTAGCTCCTCAGCTGGACAAAGCCACCGAGTGTGACGGCAAGTCTAAAAGCCTGGGATGACCCAGAAGGACATTTGCTCTTTTCCACTTGCTCAAGACAGTGAGAGCATGATCAGAACAGCCTCTCTGCTGAAGCAGGATCCTCTCCAGCACCGCACTCTGGATTGACGGTGACCCATTGCCACAAAAGGAAGAAGGCAAAGAGGAGAAGACACAGCAATCAGGTCTGAGTCTGATGAAATACATTTCCAGACAGCACGATCCCCTCCATAAGCAGCTTAGCAAGAGGGTTTTTACAAAACAAAAGGGTGAGTAGAAAAAAAACCCACAGTTCAGGTCAATTTTGGCTGCTCTGCATGGAAGATTTCACTGGATGTCATCACCTGCGCGTGGCCCTTGAGGACTCTGGTTGGCAAAAGGGTCTGTCCACATAAAATCGCTTTCATTTGCCATGTGGTTTTTGTGCTGAGATTGTCCAGGTAATCAAAGTGAGGATGGGGAGTTGTTAGCCCAAATGAGCCAGACATCTCAGCTTATTTGAACATCTGGCTGATAAAGCCCAACCGTGCGTAGTTGGGATGAGAAGGTGTTTGACATTCAGGCCTGGGTGACCGAGGGTGGGGGACCCTGCTCTGAACGTGCCAGATGGCCAGACAGATGCAATCCTTGCCCTTGTCAATGTGTGGCCAATCTCTTTGACTGACTGTAGCCATTCACCAATCTCCAGTAACATGGGCATCAATGCAGAGAACAGATGGGCCTGTGCAGCCACGGCAGAAATGAATTTAGCTCCTGTCCCAGGTCCCATCGCTTCCAGTTCCACCTCCTCTTCCAACACGATGGCCCTCCAGGGACTATATTGCTGGTTGCTTCTTTCTCATGACCTGCCCTCTGCCGACTCTCTTTCCTTCCACAAGCTCTACACAATGTTTTTAAACCAGAACATCCTAAAAATTCACTGCAAATCCAGCCTTTGTCCAGGTTCCTTCCTCAACAAAGTCTCAGCCAATGATCTGAAAACAGAAAAAGGGGTGGTGGCACCTGGGCCAGATTATGAACACTTTGCTTCTAGCAGAAGGAGGATGTCCATTGACCAGAGGAGGTTGATGTTTCCGGAGCACAGACAAGTGAACCAGAAAGAGAGCCCAGGAGCTCAAGTCTTACATGGTAATAACAAGACTGTTTGTCCTTCCTTGAAAGCGTAGTGCTACCCTGGGATTATTTTTAGCCCTTTACTGCAGGGTACGGGGCAATTTCTCCAAGAAACAGGCGCGTTGCTGCCTTGGGGAAGGCAAAGCAGCACCAGAGCACTGGCAGGCAATGGGGAAATGCCCATTCCACTACATACGGGCCAGATCCAAACCCCTTTAAGCAATTTGAAGCTGTTCCCTTTGCTATTCCAGACCTTTGGATCTGACTCCAGTTGAAGAAAGAGGAAAAAGAAGGGAAAGCATCAGCTTTCTCTTCGGTCCAAGCTGATGTCGACTGATGCATAACAGGTAGCAGGCATCTCCCTAAAACATGCAATTCTGCTTTCTGCCCTCCAGCCTTTTCTACACGGGGGTGTTAACGTCAGGACACCCTGCTTGAGTGAGCTGTTGGGAAAGGATGACATTTTAAAAACTGCAGCTAAATCTTCAGCAGTTCAAACAATGGAAGGAAAAGGGGGGAAAAAGACCCCAAACAAACCAAAAAGAATCAAAACTCCTGCAAACCATCTCTCTTTGGAAAACAGCGCTGCATCCACCTGAGTCCTCTGAGCACCTCAGCCGAGCTCGAACAGGCAGCCCAGCTCGCTCACAGGCAGCCCAGCTCGCTCACAGGCAGCCCTGGGCAAGGAGGAGGTGGGAGAGGTGCCAGCAGTATTTCTGACCTGCAACCAAAAGCTGCAACATCGCTGCTCTAGGTGGCTCCTGGGCAGATCCACATCACGTAACAGATCCCTAGAGATGAAGGGGATGTGCGTAGGGACTTCACTGACCAACTAAGCCCTTCTATCCCTTGCTTGCTCTATGCAAGCCATCCACAAGTCCCTGCAAGGTGTGGACGAGCCCCCCAGCACAGAGCGATCACCCACCACTTACCACATCAGCTCGTGGGTAATGGACTGCCTTTGCCTTCCCACCGCGGGGCTGGTTTGGGAGATCAGCCAGAGACATGTGCCACTGGTTTCTCCCCTTGTTTGACCCCTGGCTCTCCCTTTTCCACTCAAATCCTCCAGATCTGGGGGGTGCTTCTGGGGTGAGATTCCTCTGCTCCCTGTCACAGGCAGGGGTACGCTCACTATAAAAACGTGTCCTGAGAGCAACGGGCATTTACAGGGTGTATCACTGGTGGCCTACTTGATATGCAGCTTCTCCTGCTGCCCACCATCCTCTTTGCTCCCCACCTTTCCCTTCCTCCTCGGCAGCCTACCTGATAACAGCAAGCATCACGCCCCGGTGAAAGGGTACCACAAGAAAGAGCTCAAACGCACCAGAGTGACCCATTCCCACTCTCCCTCCCACCCCTAAAAAGAAAACAGGCACACAGATATTTGCACGGATAATGAAGCACATGGCACCCATAAAGTTCGCTTTTTTCCCCTCTTTTTAAACAAATCTCAATTTTCCATTGCTCTTGGGAGTAGAACATCCCCCCCGCCAGCAGCCCGGGATCATTTTTGGGTTGGCAGGACCGGGCATGACCTAAGCCTCGCTCTCGAGCAGAGGAGTTGAAATGTGGGCAAAGTGCCTTGTGCCTTTGACCCTCAAAACAAACAAATGGGAACCACAGCAAATGGGTGGGAAAGGGAAGGGAATGACCCATGGATTTCCCTGGATCGCACTGACACAAAGGGAAAATAAAATTCACACTGAGCACACTCTTGCAGGCGATCCAGACACTGTCACGTAAAGCAATCAAAGGTAACCACAACAGAAAGGAAATCAAAGGATAAAAAACTACCCCAAACAACCCCCAAAATGGCATGAGTTAGGAGAACCCAGAAATGCTGGGTTTATCCCTTAAGGCCACTCATGCTTTCAGCCCCAATGAAATAAAATCATTATGCAACGACTTCTTAATGATTTTCTTTTCCTCCCCTCCCCCCCAAAAGCGCAAGCAATCCCAGCACCGTTCTGCACATCATTTTTCTGGTTTTGTTGTTTACCACCCATGCACGTAACCCCCAACGCGGCACCGTCGGTCACGAGGTCTGACCACATGGGTGTTCCAATGAAAGACAGAAAAGAGAAAAGAAAACAAGAGGAGGGGAGGTGGAGAGGAAAAGCAAAGAAAATAAAGCCCCGCCCCCCAAAACAACCCCCAAAACCAAACCCATCTCTTTTTTTCTTTTTTTAAGGACCACGAAAGTGAGACAACCAAAACCAGAAAAAAAAACCCTGAAATAACCAAAAGGAGAAAACAAGAGAGAGATTAGAGGGAGGGGAAAACAAACGAAAAAAACGAACATTAATGACCCAAAATAAAAAAAAAACCCAAAAACTAACCAGCTGAATTGGGAGTTGAGGGTGAGTTAGCCTGGCTTCCATGGGCTGACACATTGGTAGCCGTGACAGCCGTTTTGGCAGCATAAATATTGGCTTCCTCTTGAAATTTACCTATGTTCTTCTTGTACCGGATTCTCTTATTTCCAAACCAGTTTGATACCTAGAGTGAGTTTAAGAGAACACAAAGATGTTAACGTTCCGGCTCCAGCGAGTGTGGCTGGGTGAGGGAGGTGGATTAGTTCAGGTTAAGCACTGCATATCCTTTTGCCCCTGTCCCGTTTTCCTAGCCCTGGAAGGAAGCACCTACCCGCGTGCGCCGCTCCAAGTCCAGGGAAGGTGGTTGGACTCCCTTGGGAGTGCTGGGTTTGTGTGGGTATGTCTGGTTCCTCTAAGGATGGGATGGGATGGGATGGGATGGGACGGGACGAGACAGGACGGGACAGGATGGGGGTGGAGATGGGGATGGGGATAGAGAAGGGGATGGGGATGGCGATGCGATTGGGGATGGGATGGTGATGGGATGTTCCTCAGGAACTGCTAGACCCACCCCATGAAAGTATCAGATGGGTTTAAAAAACACCTGAGAAAGTCAAATGACCCTGAAATTGCACAATTTGAAAACACATCATTTGGGAACTTTTTATTTGCCTCCTCCTTGGTATCCCTTTGTCAGGGACAGATGCCCCAATTCCCAGATGCCACTTCTCCTCCCTTTGGAGAAGCCATTGTGGGAGAACACCCAACTAATTTACTCAGACCTAGCTGACACAGAAAATTGCCTAGATATCACCAAAGCTCTGATTTTGATCCATATGAGCGAAATCAGTGCAAGAGGCCAGAAGTGGCTGCTCTTCATCCAAAAAAACACTACTGAAACTGGGAGCTGCAGGGGAAGGCTGGAGAGGGAGCACAGGGCTAACTTTGGGCTCAAGGAACAAGTGTGTCTCTTGGAAAGGGACAGGAGATGTTCCCACTGTGTTTGCCCAGAGACCAGTATGGGTCTGATGTGTCTAAGAACCTAAAACCGCGCTCAGTGGGGCTAGTGGCTTTATTTTAAAACAAATAAAGAAGCAGGATGAACTCCTTCACAAGTCAGGGGGTGGCTGAAAACGACGGGCCAGATCTGGAGGCGGAACAAAGCGGTGCAGCCCTGCTTGTGCCAGCTCTGGCGAAAGCTGTGTCCCTGTGCCTGCAGCAGACCTCAGAAAGCCCCAAGGAGATGTCCGAGGAGGGATCCTCACAGACGGTCAGGGTGATATCCTGGGATCAGCAGTATGGATGTTTGACAGAAAGGTTGCTTGGACAACCTGACTGGTGCCTGGGTAAATACCCCAAAGTTGGCATGTCAGAGGGTCAGCACAGCGATAGCCTAACACTGAAGTCTGTGCAACCAGGCTGTGGTGTCTGGAGAAAACTGCTTCCCAGGGAAAGTGTCAGAATACCTTCCATGAGCTCAGCATTCCTAAAATCCCACTCAGTACCCTGCTGATGAGAGCCCTGTTCACTCCCGGGCACTATGTCGCACTGAACAGTTTCAATGAAGACGCGGGAAGTATTCATCCTACAGTTTGGGAAGCAGCTCTCGGCTGCTTTGACAACACTGAACGTGGAGAATCAGGAGAACGTCTTCCTATGTGAGGGTCTGTAAGCTGAAGACAACCCCCAGCCGCCCCTGACCTTGTTTGAGAAAGCTCATTGGGATGAAGAGGATGGGCAATTGCCAAAGGATGCTGCAACTCTCCCAGGAGAGCTCCAGCACTCCTAGGATAGCTTGGAGCTGCAGTCCCAAGCGCAGACTGATCTCTTTGGTGGGACTCCCTTTGCACATCAGTGCTCCCCTTTCCAAATGGATGGTCCAAGCACCAAGACACAGAAGACAATACTGGATGCTCCAACCGGTCGATATCCTTCTGATGTTGGGGGCCCCAGAGCTGGACGCAGAACCGCAGGGGAGGTCTCACAAGAGCAGAGCAGAGGGGGAGAATCCCCTCCCTCGACCTGTTGGCCACGCTGCTCTGGATACAGCCCAGGATACGATTTATATTAAAACTTGTGAAGCAAAGAACGTGCTTACCCTGGCCAGTCTTTGAGTTCAGATCAACTCTGCTCATGACTTGCACAGATTTATGCTGTCCCATGTTCCCACTTGGCCCCAGCGAAAACAGAGACCTGGACGTGTGTTTGTTTCTGGCTTCTTTGGATGAAGAAGAGAGAGAGATCCTGGAGACTGGCACAAAGCAGCCGTGATACAGCACGGCAAAAAAATACCCTGGAGCGCAGCATTTCTCCTGGGCATTTTCTCTTTGCGAGGGACTCCTCGTAAGTGTGAACAGATGAATTAAAAGTGAGAGGGGAAGCACAAGGACAACCGTCATTCTACGTAAGCCAATATGTGCCGTCTCTCGTAGGTGACTGGGCAGAATCAACGTCTGGGTCTCCTGACCCTGGAGATGCAATCGGAGTCGCTCAGCAGGCATTCACCACGGGGATCACACCTACCCTCGGACGCTGTTGCTCCTGCTGACGGCAGACATGCTCCCACAAGGACACCAGATGCTACTGCTGCCTTCAGTCTACTCAAGCGACAAACAGGCATGTGCCTTGGGCTGGGAAGCGGCTCAAGAAGGGGAATGGGAGCAATGGGAGCTTAGATGGAGCACTAAGCTCACAGGAGGACCAGACTAAACTACCAGAGGCTGTAATGATTGGCTTTAAATCCTGCAGCTTGCTCCAAAAAGAGAGGAAATAACAAGGGCAGGCCTGAGCAGTGTACAGCTGATTGTTTCAAGGACTGACTGCACTCCTCACAAATCCCAGCAGCTCCCAGGTCAAAGCTATGGACTTCAGGAACTATGTGGCTGCCTTGAATGTACGGAAATAATTCAATTTGTCTTTATTGACCACTCTTCTTTAAGGGATAAGGAAGTTTGGGAGATGTCATGTTTCGCAGCACAGGAGTAATGACAGAGAGAAACGACCCCGAGAAAGCCCACCCTCCTTGAGCACAAACTATAGCCATTAGCCTGTCTGACCCAAACCCTTCCCACCAGGACCTTGTCCATTCTACCTTATCGAGCAAAATCTGCACAACTCTTCCTATTGCCTTCAAATCCCTTGGCTTGAAGAATGGACTTTCAGCTCAAAAGAGCTGTTTTTGCAAGCCAGCTCAGCTCTACTTCCTTGAGGAGAAGACTTTGCCTGCGTGGGTCACACCACATCACTTCTGTACTGTTAACACCTCGGCTGTACAAGCTGCCGTTGCTCCATGAAGCCTTCATCCCTTCTAAATCCTCTCCCAAACTCGCTTTTTCCATCCATGGTTTCAGTCTGCAAGTCTGCCATCTGCTCTCCCATACACTTCCACTAACTCGAGCTAAACTCAGTGGCTAATTAAATGCTCAGTGCTGGGACGTGGTGGACTTGACTGAGCTTCGGAGCGCCCTTGACCACGCTAAGGCTTCCCATTAGCAGGAGCTGTATTTGCTGTATTTCTGAGCTCTCTCACCTGTGAGACTGTGATGCCGCATTTCTTGGCTAGCTCTTCTTTGGCTTCCTCACTGGGGTAAGGGTTGCTGAGATGGGAATAGAAATACTCATTCAGGATTTCCGTAGCCTGCTTGTTGAAATTTCGTCTCTTCCGCCTTAGGATGAAGAAAGAGGGGGAAATAAAGGAAAAGGAAAGGGAATCAGTGCCAGGGATGCAGAAATAGGAACACAATTTTAGATACTCTGACTTTCCCCACTTCCCTCCCTCCTTCCCCTGCTCCTGAGAGCACGGACTGCAACAGACTCATGGCCAGGAAGCTTCCCATCGGCACCCTGCCAGTGACTCCTCTCTCAGCACCTTCCAAAGCAATTAAATCTCCATCTCGAATTATGACTGTATCCTCCAGCTCACAGAAGAGTCTTACACCTGGCACCCAGCTCCTATACCTGGGAAGGTGACTCCCAACACCTGCCTGCCCTGGCCAAAGACATCACTGCTCCTCTGCAAAGCTCCGTGCCAAGAAAGCAGCACTGGAAATATTCTTGGGGAAGTCTGTTCCGTTTACAGCTGGGCATTATCTGTCTGTTACCTCTTCCCTTGTACGCCCAGTGCAGCTGCCTCTCCTCCCCAGCTCAGGCTGCAGCCTAAGTCACAGCCTGCAAGTAGCCAGCTTGGGGAGTGAAGTAATTCTACAGCAAATCAGAAATCTGGGATAAGGGAAACAGAAGGAAAAGAATAGGAACCTAGAGGGGACAGGATGGGCTGGAGTATTGGCTTTCATTCCTAACGGAAATGCATGTTTTCACCTCAGAGGTTTGTTGGCATACGCTGCAGAATTTCCTTCTGCCGCAATGAAACCAGGATGTGCCATTTTTGAGGTACAGCCTGCGACAGAGGCTGGGTGCCCTGAATTGCTGTCCCCTCCCCTGCTGAGCCACGGGCAGCTAAAGGATGAAGAAGGTAAATAGCTTCTGCAGCTCAAAGCCAAGAGACACAGCCCTTCAGATGGACCTGAACCCACTCCAGACCCCATCAAAAAACCTCTCCCAGGCCTGAACAACACTGCAGGGTGGGTGGGGAGAGAGGTCTGTTGGGGTGAACTCACCGTGCGTCCAGAAATCGGGAGCGCAAGATCATGACGGCTTCACACGTGCTTTGCTTCAGCTGCATCTGGATGGAGCTGAACTTGCGGTGGATGATGCTCACCATCCGCTCGATCTCCTTCGGTGAGATAGGTCGGGTCCGGCTCTGCTCACGCAGCAGGTTCATCACGTGGGTGGTGAATTCGTTGCATGCCTGGGATGGCAAGAAAAGCAAAAGAAACCCCAGGATCGGAAGGTCATTCGACGGCGTCGAGAACAGAGGCAACGCTGCTAAGGAAGGAGACGTGAGTGGAGGTCCCGATGGCTGGAGGGGTTTGGGGGCAGACCCAGAGCAGGAGCGTGCTGGCTTTTGGGGGAGGGATAAAATTCTTTCATCTGACAAGCACAGCTCCAAGAGAAACTCCCAACAAACACACTGAGAAAGGCAGGAGCCAATTTTTTCGCTCTCAGGGATCATGGATGGGGCAGGGGCGGGTGAAGCCCTAGGACTCACGTAAAGCATGAACAACCAGCCACCGTTTTTCTGGATGGGACCAGAGAAGCGACAGATGTATCTGAGGAGGACCATGAACCTTCTGACCTGCTGCCCCAGCTGGACCCCAGCCCCACGTGCCCTGCAGAGCCCTTCTGCTTCACAGCAGCAGCTCCCCGAGACACGGCCCTGCTCCGCTCGCTTAGCACATCAGGTAAGAAGTAAATAATGATAACAATTAAAGCTTGAGTGAGGCAGGAGCCCTGACAAATAAGGGCAAGTAGGTAATAATCCCAATTAGTTTGCTGCTGGCACAGCACTGTCTGCCTGCTCCTGTGAGGACAGGGCAGTGAGAGGAGCCAGGGGACAAGTGAGGGGTTTTGAGGCCGGATGAAGGCCACTTCATTGCCCTCTCCTCCAGCTCCATAAGCACTTCTCAGGCACGACAGGATCCTCTGATTCCCAGAACCAAGCCCTGAAAACCAGACTGAGAGCAGCACTTGGGCACTGATGGCTCGAGAGGCCTTCTGTGGGCATGGGACACAGGCAGTTCTGGGGAAAGCATCCCCACTTCCCACTCCATGATGGGAACAAGGGGCTAGCAGGGGAAAAAAACCCACTTATGTTGTGGACTGGTGACATGGACTTGACTAACTATCTCCCATATCACCCCTTCCAAGCTGAACCCCCACCCACGGCCCAGACTCAGGAAGGTGACATCCCCGAGAGCCTCTCCAATTGCCCATCACCAGCTTCGGCTGACAGCTCCCGTCTCCTGGGGTGAGCGCCGGCCGCGACAGCTCTCAGCCGGGTGCCTCTTTACTCCCAGACACCCGAGCAATTTCAGCTCATCTCCTCTTGGCGTGAAATAAAGAGCATTAAAGGCGAAATTGCCGGTGAGCGCTGGGCTGTCACAGCGGCGGCCAGGCGCCGTGAGAAGCTGGGTGCTGAGCACCGCCAATGGTGGGACTGGAGAGAGGGGCATGGAAGACGAGAAACCCCGAACCCTGGTTTGGCAGGACTGTGGGTGATGATATCAGAGATGTGGACCGGCACAGCCATCGGCAAAACAACTCGGTGGCAAAACCAATCCCACCAGTGGGTTGTGAGAATCACAGAATCACAGAATGGTTTGGGTTGGAAGGGACCTTAAAGCCCACCCAGTCCCACCCCCTGCCATGGGCAAACCACTAGACCAGGTTGCTCCAAGCCTCATCCAGCCTGGCCTAGAAAAGGAGAAGGAAAGATGTGGCCCATCTTGCCCCATGGGGTTGGGGTAAAGGCTTCTCTCACCTGTGCGTCTCTTTGGGGAGCAAAAATGATGCAGAAACAAAACCAGAAACGCAAACAACCAAAACTCCTGCCCGAGGGGAGGACGAAGCTAAAGGACAGCCCTGAAGCCTGTCCCCAGCTCTTCCAAGCGACTCCAGCTCCACCCCGGGGCACCCGTCTAAAGGAGCTCCGCACCACCCCTGGGTGTAGGTCTGAAGATGCCGACCAGCAGCCACAGCTTGGCCAACGTGACACCTGAAGGGGCGAGACATCCCCCAGCCCCGCTCCCCCAGCCAGGTGGGGGGTCCCCAACCAAAACGGGGGCCGGGCTGGCTCGCCCGGACAGACCCCAGCATCGGCAGCCCCGTCACACCGGCAGCGACAGCGTTAAACCTGAAATCCCGCCTGGCTGCAGAGCCCATCCCGCGCCCCAGAAGGAGGGATGCTTTTGTGCTCGCACTCCCGAAACCACAACCTCGGGGTAAAAACCACATTCATCGCAAGGGCAAGACGCGTGGAGACGAAGAGAGGTCTGCAAAACATCTGGAAGCATTTAAAAGAAACCGGTTTTGAGCCGTGGCCTGTGAAGCTTTTCGTGCAATTGTCAGCGTTAAAACAGCTGCATCCATGACCCAAATTGGGTTTTTTTAAAAGAATCATTTTCCTCAAGAAAAAAGCCACTTTTTTTTTTTTTTTTGGTCTGGAAAACAAAGCAAATTTCCAAGCAGAAAAAAATATTCAAGGAGGATTTTAATTCAAGCCTCGCTTGGAAAAGTGCCCGCACCGAGACTTATTAGGGGCGGAGCACAAAGGAAAAATCAAAGAGGCAACCCATGCTGAGCCTATTCTCACCCCACATCCCAGCAGAAAAACCCAACCCTAAAAAAAGCACGTTTTCACTCCAACACCCAGCAACAGTTCGCATTTGCCCACGCTCTCCTAACAATAGATGTCAGTAGCGATCCAGGCTGCGCACATCCACCGGCACCGGACGCTGGACGCTGGACTGCTCTGGCCCCTACTCCCACCACCCCTGGGAAGGCCAACCCTTGCCCTCCACCGCGAAGGAGCCTGTTACCTGCTCGTACTTCTCCAGCTCCGTGTGGTAGATCTGCCGGATCTGGGAGAGTTTGGCTCTGTAGTCGGAGTGTTCCACCGAGTTGTCGGAGCCGGCTCCTCCCGATGCGGCGGCGGCGGCAGCGGCGGCGGCTGAGCCGCCTCCTTTTTCGGGGCCCGCTACCCCCTCGGCCAGGAGCATGTTGTCTAACCGCATCAGCTGGGGGTCCGTGGGCTCCTCTTCCTGCGCTCCCCGGATGCTCAGCACTGCAGGAGACACGAAGGGGAGAGGAAAACCTGAGTCATGCCTGGGGCTTAACTCGGGGAAGGGGATGCTCATCCAAAAGGGATGTTCATCCCCAAAAGGGATGCTCATCCCCAAAAGGGATGTTTATCCCATGTTGTAATGGTGGGGCTCAGTCCCCACCAGTGGGGCTTTTCTTCCTTTCCCAAGGGTACCCCAAAAGGTTGTCTGCCTCCTGGGCTCTCCAGCCCAGCAGCAGCATGGGGGGGCACTCCAGCTCCCCTCCCAACCTCTTCCTCTCCTTCCCAAAGTAGGGAAGAACGGGCACAGAGCTCACTGCAGAGGTAAACCAGAATGCCACACTCCGCGTTCAAGTACGCAGTGAAACTGCTACCACCACCAACCAAAACACCACTGATTTACCCGTTCTTGCTGCCAGAAGTGACAGGGACCACATCCTGACTCAAGCACAGGATGGGAAGTCAGGGCCAGATCTCAGCTAGCCCAGGGGTCCTCTTGGGTCAGCTGATGTGATGTTTCTGGCCTGATCCTGCACCATTTGCACCAGCCCTCGACCCCAGATGGCAGAGGGAAGAAGTACAGAGCCTGGAGCTGACTGTGCCTCAGTTTCCCCATCTTTAAATACAGATGACAGGGCCTTGCAAGGCCGTGCTTTTAGCCACCCAGTGGAAAAGCAAGCAAAAACCCGATATGAAATACATTTTATTCTTTGGAAAACACATTTTTTTATAATCCAGTCATTCCAGTGACGTCTAAACCGTGCTAAGAAGAGGGGTGATAATAAATCAACCCTCCCAGAGCGACTTGCCAAGGAGAGAACTTTCCTCCCCTTTTGTACTCTCCGCCTCAATTACTTTTTTGAGCAAAAGTCATCCTCCTGCAAGAGCTTTCCTGGGAAAACCACATGGGAACATCCCAACTGCTTGGGATGCCCCAGGTCTGAAGGATGGGGGTGTCCTATGTGTCCCCTGTCTCCCCCTCCATGGTTTGTGTTTGAACAGAGAAGCATAACCTGAGATTTCTGCATGCACATGCACACAGAGGTGTGCACAGCTGCAAAGTAAATAAAATAAACCCTTGATAAGTGAACAAAAAGGACATTTTCTGAAAGAAATTGTATTTCCCCATCTCGTCCGGAACAGGAGCTCAAAGTACTTTGCAAACATCCCCCCTACCAGTGCACACACTCGTGCACATCCAGAGCCGGGTTAATGCCGCATGGATTTTAATCAAGCCGTGCCTGCTTACACCCCAGATGAATTTGACCCCCTGAATCCACAGCACAAACAAGAGCAAGTGATTTTCCCCTGCCAGTTTTTTTTTTAAGAAGTTCTAAAATCAGTTGGCAAAGTCAAACCAAAGTAGCTAAAAAAACAGTGTTCTTCCTCACTGAAATAAGGTAAGAAGGATACAGCTATTATCAGCATAAAATCAAAGTTTTGACTCTGTTGAGACGTCTTCTAGTGTTCTGGCTAACACTAAAAAGAGCTTTTTTTTAAGCCTCGAACCCCACAGAAATCATTATTTTCAGAAATCTAGCATTTATTGGCATTTTTGTGATTAAAACATTGGCTGTCAGCAAAGGTGGGAAGGTCGGGGGGAGAGGAAAGAAAAGAAAGAGAAAAGCCCAACAACAGTAAATTTGCCAACAAAATGAGCTAATGATAAATAATTCCACGCTAGGGAGGATCACTTCTACAGGGATGGGGGCATTGTGCCAAATTTGGAGCCGGGTGCCAGTTGCCGAGCCCCGAGGAGACAGGTCCGGCATCCCCCTCCACCGTGGAAGCCTTCCCACGGCACCCAGCCGAGGAATAAATCCGATGGGAGAGGTCAGATTTCATCAAGAAACGGGGTCTGCTGTCCATAAACTGAAACAAGAGGTAAAGGTAGCCAAAATCCTTAAAAAGAGAAGAGGAAAGGTGACAGGCTGCAGGTGAGAGACAAGCTTGCTAAGAAATAAAAGAGAATAAATTTTTCTCCTTCCAGAAGAAAAAAAAAAAATCACTAAAGCACATCAAACAGCCCAAATATAAATGGAAAGCAACACGGGTGAAAAAAGAATAGAATTAACGCTCCCCAAAATAAGCAAATCAAAAGCGGAGTTGCCAAAACAGATGCACCTGGATTTCAAAAGGGAAATATTTTTAGATTAAAAATCTCCGGAATCATTGACCTGACAGGTAGGCACGAGTGATTAATTAGCTGATGTTTAGCGAGCTGCTTCCCGAGGAAAAGCACTGTACAACCCCTGAGCTTTCTTACCCTGCGCCACACAACGGACCAGCGCCCGCCGGGGGTCTGCATCCCCAGCATCCCACGGATGGACACGCGTCCCCGCCGCAGAGACCCGCAGCCAGCCGGGGACGGCGCGGGGGTGGCTGCCCCCTCGGAACAA
>NW_010265464.1:18141-18349 GCF_000690775.1 Eurypyga helias
AAGGCCAATGAAGCAGAACTGATGCTGCCTATTCATCCCTGGAAGGCTGTGCTCAGCTGAGAAGACAAAATGATTATTTAAAAGCTCTTTTTTTTATCTTCCCAGCGCTTGTCCCCGGCTCCAACGCATCTCCTGGAGGATGCTGTGCTCCTCGTCAGCTCTGACCCTCCAAAATACACCCCCGTGATGGGATGAGGCCCCCGTTCTG
>NW_010265465.1:0-18258 GCF_000690775.1 Eurypyga helias
TGACCCAGTACACGCGGGGGGGGGTGTGTATGTGTGAATAGCTGTGCTGTCGGAGGGTGTGAAACGGTCTTCAGAGCGACAGGCAGAACCAGCTTGAGACTGAAAGATGGAGACACAAGCATAGAATCACAGAATCACAGAATGGTTTGGGTTGGAAGGGACCTTACAGACCATCTAGTTCCAACCCCCCTGCCGTGGGCAGGGACACCTTCCACTAGACCAGGTTGCTCAACGCCTCATCCAGCCTGGCCTTGAACACTTCCAGGGATGGGGCATCCACAGCTTCTCTGGGCAACCTGCCACAGTGCTTCACCACCCTCCCTGGGAAGAACTTCTTCCTGATATCCAATCTAAATCTCCCCACTTTCAATTTAAACCTGTTACCCCTTGTCCTGTCACTACAGATCCTTGTAAAAGTTCCCCACCAGCTTCCTTGTAGCCCCTTCAGGCACTGGAAGGGGCTATAAGGTCGCCCCAGAGCCTTCTCTTCTCCAGGCTGAACAAGCCCAACTCTCCCAGCCTGTCCCCATAGCAGAGGGGCTCCAGCCCTCGGAGCATCTTCGTGGCCTCCTCTGGACTCGCTCCAACCAGTCTATATCCTTCTGATGCTGGGGGCTCCACAGCTGGACGCAGCACTCCAGGTGGGGTCGCACAAGAGCAGAGTACAGGAGTAGAATCCCCTCCCTCGACCTGCTGGCCACACTTCTCCTGATACAGCCCAGGATACAGTTGGCTTTCTGGGCTGCCAGTGCAACCTGCTGACCAAGCATGACCAAGGCATCCACAGGCAGCCAGCTTCTGTGCAATTACCATCCTCATTACGCTACCACCAGTGTCATTAAGTGTCATTAGGTTTAACTTGGTTCCCTAGGACTTTCTGATTAATTGGATTACCCAATTAAGCAGGCCACAATTAAAGGGAAGATACTGCCATTAAAAGCCTTAGCTGTCTAACTTTTTCCCTCTTGAGCTGCTCTGAGTGTTCGATACGCCATTAAGAAACTCATCATCCCATTTCCACAACAGTGCGTTCTGGGGTTTTTCTCTTTTCTTCCCACAGCATTAGCACCCTTTTGGTGTGAGCTTCATTTCATATGGCTCCAACACCGAGCAAGCATTTTGTTTCACAAAACCCCTGCACCGGTTTGTTTTGCAGAGCTATAAACCGCAGTAGGTGGTTGTTTAGCAGATGGAGTTTTTCATGGAAGGTGACTGGTAAAGGAAAAAAAAACCCAAACCCTGCACAACATTTTGTTGCTGTATAAAGAAAAGCCAGGTTCTGCAAACACTTGGCCACGTGCTTGTCTTTAACTGTGTAGACTGTGCCAAGATTCATTTTGATGAATATTTTTTTGCATGTTGGTGATGCTAAAGTGACAGCTCGTTTCTCTCCTGTCCTTCATCCCCACAGTAGTGCTGGCATGAATGTCAGTCTGTCCCACAGTGATCCAGGCAGGGAAAACAAATCCTGAATAAAATTCCTCTGTGACCCACATGGGCTATTTGCAGCGCAGAGCCAGTCCTGGTCCTCTTTGCTGTGTGGTCGCACCAGCGTCACCCAGCACAAGGGAGGGGACACAGCGGGGAGAGCAGCCAGTGTCAGGGAGCAGAGGCTGCCAGCACTGGCTCTGAGATACAAGAAATGTCACCACCCTCCGAGCTCTCGGCTTTTGGTGAAAATCTCATGGAGATTTAGATTGGATATCAGGAAGAAGTTCTTCCCGGAGAGGGTGGTGAGGCACTGGCACAGGTTGCCCAGAGCAGCTGTGGATGCCCCATCCCTGGAAGTGTTCAAGCCCAGGCTGGATGAGGCTTTGAGCAACCTGGTCTAGTGGAAGGTGTCCCTGCCCATGGCAGGGGGGTTGGAACTAGTTGGTCTGTAAGGTCCCTTCCAACCCAAATGATTCTAAAAATGGCTAGCGGGACAAGAGACCTGGTGGCAGCAGAGCTATTTACACTGCTTTGGGCACAGCAACCTGGGCCTGCTGAGGGCACACCATTTGTCAGGTATGTGCACAAACTAAAGGGCACATTGTCTACTTTATTATCTCGCCAAAATAAGAAAGACCTAGGCCAGGAGAGAATATGACCCTTTTAAGAGAAAAAAACCTCTCCTTCCAAAGAAAATGAAGACATTTTCCCTCCAACTGAGGGCTAAGAAAATTGTCACCAGATCTTTGAGTAGTCCTCCAGAAAAAAATTGAAATGAAAAAGTGGTGGCTTTTAGGTAAAAGATATAAGATGAACAAGTTGAGCCTTCTTCACACAGCAGGTCCCAACTTTTCTCCTTGACATACCACATTCCTCCTTAGAAAAAGGACACTGGCTATAAACTCTGAGAAAAAAAATTAAAAAATGTTTCAGATGGGGTTGAAAACTGGAAGAGTTTCATTGCTGGGTTATTAATTGAAATGGGGACTAAAAGCATCATTTCTTCAGATATACTATAGAATATTCCTATCGAACGCTCCAAGTACCTAACACCTGATTAACAGAGTCAGATCACAGCAGCACTGAAGTGCTCCTGCCATAGGATCTCAGCTGGCCAGGCACTGCAGAGACAGCTTTTCGTACCAAAAAGCAGCCAGCACCAGCACTCCCAGCTCTTGGACCTTGCTCAAGGTGTAACCGAACTCGTGTGGGGAACAGGAGTTGTTAGTCACAGTCTTAACAGGCAACCTCAGAGACCCATATGGCCATGCTTCTCATGCAAAGACCAGGTTAGGAGGGCTGAGCGACCTCAGATTGCCACGTCCCTTTATTTTCTGGTGGTAATTCCCCTTGACTTGTGCATGGTTCTGATAAACCCCCCTCTCCCCTGGGGTTTCTGCATGTCTCTGATGAGGTTAACATGGGGCAGTATGGCTGTCAGCAAACATCCCCTCCCTGTGGGTCCAGGGATGCCAGAGGAGGGAAGAGCATGCAGAAGCAAGGGAATGAGTCAGAGGGATCCCTGGCTCCCTGCAGAGCTGGTTGCAGGCACAGCAAATCCACATCCACAGCAAAATCCCATCAGCCGCCAGCTTTCCTAGGCACAGGCAACCGTGCCCAAGTGCTGCCGAGCTCCAGATGTTTCCCATTTGCTGTGGCCCAGGTGGGGGGTATAAATGTGCCAGGGCAGGAGGAGGATGGTCTGTGGGCTCTCTGGTAACTGCTTGTGCTACTCTCTGCTTTTACAGCTGTATGTAGCCTGGGTTCTTTTTCGCTGGTTGAGAAATTTAAGGTGGAAGAGGATAAGGGGAGGGCAGGCATGTGGCATTTTTAGGATTTGGTGGCTATGTTTCTGTGTGGTGAGTAGAGGATGAAGTATTGGTGGGTGAAGTTGCCTTGGAGGCTTAGTAAGAAAGGCAGTGATTTTGGAGTTGTATCTAACTTGCACCAACAAGGTGAAAAGCAGAAGCTGTTGTTGTTACATGCAGAGTAACTGGACTTGTATTTTCTAGTTCTGGGGTACTATTCCTTAACCAGTGCTGTCAAATGAAGTCTATGAGGGACTGAGGCTTATGTGTAGGTGGGGGTGTGCATTCAGTGAGTACAACTGATGCCTGTGATAAGGCAAGGAAGATGGTGTTAATCTGCTGGTGTAAATAACTCTACCTTCCTCTCCCTCTGCCCTTTTCCCTCTCACAAAGCAGGCCAGTACCAGCTATAGCTGTTCTGTTTCATGTGGTGCAATGAGTGACTGGGACAACAGCGATGAATTCATTCAGCGACTGGATTTTTCCAGTTGTGGTGAAGAGAGTGAAGACAGGAGCATACAGGAGGAAGATGATGCCCTGAGCTCGAGCCCTGCCAGGAGCTATAACTTCCAGAAGTGTCAGGGGAGCAGTCCTCTGCCAGCAACCCCTCAGAGAAAGCTGAGTGAGATTTTCCTGAGCAGGACGAAGCCCTGGGTGAGTCCCACCCTGAAGTCTTCCCCGGCCCTGAGTAGGAGCCGGGGCAATGCTGAGACCCCCCTGCACATCACTTGGAACAAGCTGCAGCTATGTGACAGCCCGTACACTCCCAAGGTAACGGCATGTACCACTCGGCCTGAGCAGGGCCTGGGGCGTCGCTGTGTGGGTGGCGAGGCAGTCTGTTGTTCCCTCTGTGGAAAGCATTTTTTTAATGTTACTGTTGTTAGTCTCTACCCTTCCCCTATAAACCTGCACCATGAGCTCCTTAGCTATGGAAGGGTTATTCAGTGAGCGTGAGCAGAAACCTGTGTGTGGGAGCAAGTGTCTTGACACTTTTCAAGTTGTTACAACCCATTAGTTGGTGTTGGGCCAGCCTGACTTAAACCCCAAGCAACCATGTGCCTTGGCTGCCCATGTGCCCCTGACGTTGTGCGTGGGGCAGTGGACGTGTGTAGCATCTCTGTGGGAAGTGTGCATTTTGCTCCCTGAGGGATAAATGCATCTCTCCAAGGAGCACGTTGTTCCAGGGGAGCTTGGAGAGAGACAGCTGCCCTGACTGTTCTGTTCAGCACACTTTTGGATACAAGTGGATTTTCTCTTGAGAGGGAGTTGGAAATGACGTTGTGGCTGGGGCATGCTTTGTCTGGCAAGTCTGGATCACCTCCAACTAGTTGTTGTCCAGTAATGCTGATTCTTTTTGTGTGAAACTGAGATGATTGAGTTTGGGGAAAGCGGGGACCTGGATGTTCTCTGGGTAGCAAATCAATGTGTCCTTATGGAGGGAGGTTAGCCTGTCTTCCTCTATGACACTGTCCTAAAATGTAACTTATCTACTGAGCTAGCTGCTTGGGAGAATGGTCCCAGCCCCTTTTTTCTGTGAAACTACTTGTATAGAACATGATACAACCGCGTTTTGTCTTGTGTAAGCACAAGTGGAGACTTGGTGCCAGCTTCTCTGCTCCTAGGTAACTTCTGTTGTGTGCACTGGCTCCTGGCATTCAGGATCTGCCACGTGGTGTAGCTAGGTCAGCCCTCTCCATGTTCCTGCTCTACTGATAGTTTGGTTGCTCCTTTGCTGAAGTGTTACACAGAAGATTAGCTGTACCTTTTAGTACAGGGAACTAAGGAACTAGGATTTTACTTCTGTCCCCCTCCAGAAACTTGATTATGTGGAGAGAAGGATGATCCTCTGGCCACTTACAGAATCATAGAATGGTTTAGGTTGGAAGGAACCTTAACCAACTGTGTGGCTATACCTACTGAGGAATTGCCTGCTGCTTTCTAAGGGAAAGCAGCTCTAAATGGCATCACTCCCAAGAATTTACTGCAATTACCCTTTATAAGAAATTCTCTTGAGCCTCCTCTGAAAGTAGGTGAGAGGTCTAGAATCTATTCCAAACTAGGTGGTTTACTGGTAGTTCAGGGTGCTTTCAGTGTGTGCTCTGGCATAGACAGTATGTTGGCTGAATGCTTCCAGACATGCTGCCTGTGGTTTTTAACCTTGTAGCCCATGAGCAGCAATTACACTGACTCCACAATTTCTTTCCCTTTGTCTTCTGGGAGAAAGGTCTTGGTTTCTAAGCATGCTGTAAAAGGTGGGCTCTAAAGGGCCTAAATGTGAGGCTGGGAGCATTGATCTTGGAATCACAGAATGGTTTGGGCTGGAAGGGACCTTAGAGACCAACCAGTTCCAACCCCCCTGCCATGGGCAGGGACACCTTCCACTAGCCCAGGTTGCTCAAAGCCTCATCCAGCCTGGCCTTGAACACTTCCAGGGATGGGGCATCCACAGCTGCTCTGGGCAACCTGTCCCAGTGCTTCACCACCCTCTCCGGGAAGAACTTCTTCCTGATATCCAATCTAAACCGCCCCACTTTCAATTTAAACCTGTTACCCCTTGTAAGAAGTCCCCCCCAGCTTCCTTGTAGCCCCTTCAGGCACTGGAAGGCTGCTATAAGGTCTCCTCAGAGCCTTCTCTTCTCCAGGCGGAACAAGCCCAACTCTCTCAGCCTGTCCCCATAGCAGAGGTGCTCCAGCCCTCGGAGCATCTCTGTGGCCTCCTCTGGACTCAGTCCAACTGGTCTATATCCTTCGGATGTTGAAGGCTCCACTGGACTCAGTACTCCAGGTGGGGTCTCACAAGAGCAGAGCAGAGGGGGAGAATCCCCTCCCTCGACCTGCTGGCCACACTTGTCCTGATGCAGCCCAGGATACGGTTGGCTTTCTGGGCTGCCAGTGCACACTGCCGGCTCATGTCCAGCTTTTCATCCATCAATGTGGATAAATTCAACAACAGTGGAATGCTTGAAGGTGAGAGACAGGGTAAGAACAGAGCCACCTCTAGCTGCAGACAGGTGAGCACTGGATCCCCAGACTGTCTGTGGACTTACCCAATCCTGGAGCAGACTGCTAGAGCCAGTTACAGTAGGTGCCTTACACTGAATGGCAGCAGCTACTATCAGATGATAGTATGGGAGACACATGCCCTTGATTATGAAATAGAGCCCTAGTAGAGCAGATGGGGGCTGTATGCATACAACAGCAGGCTGCAGTGGTATTTTAGATCCTTTCTTGTGGCTAGACTAGACCATATCCACAACTCCGCAGTGATTCTAGGCTGCTGGGTAAATTGGGTTTGGGCACATACTGCTTTGAATACATCTATATGCAGAATTACATCCAAGAGCAAGGAGATGCTGAACTTGAGGAATTGACTCCAAAAGTACTTCTGGATCATAGTAAACCAGTAGCTGAACTACCAAGCATGGCATAGAAATAGAGAGGTGTCCCAGAAGTAGCTATATCCGTAAGTGCAGCATCAATTAGGATGCAGGATACTGCATGCAGCTCTATGCTTTTTGTCCTCAAAAACTTCCAGTGGGAGAAGGGAGGAACTCTAGATGGAAATTCTAGTGGAAGATGTCCCTGCCCATGGCAGGGGGGTTGGAACTAGATGGTCTTTAAGGTCCCTTCCAACCCAAACCATTCTGTGATTCTAGATATGATCCTGGAGCCACATGTCCACTCACAAGAGTGAGATCATCAGAAAGATACTTCTATATCTTGATCTTTGATGGGTAAAGTTCTGGGTTCCTGAAGGAAATGAGATAAGTTAAGGGCTTTTAACTAGAGGAGATGTTTAAAACCCCTTTAGACGTTACAGTACTCTCCTGAAGCTGAAACAAGTTAAAAACTTGTATTCCAAAAAGCTGATGGTTACTGAAGGGATCGAATCACCAAGTAGATTGTGTTTTGGTTTTGTGTGGTTTGTGTGGGTTGTTTTGGTTTTGGTTTTTTTTTTTTTTCCCCCCTGCCTTCAAATCAAGACTGGGTTCATCTCTGAAATTATGCTTTACTCAGCCCAAGGTTTTGGACTAGTAGGTGAAACCCAATGGCCCATATTCTATGGGAAGCTGAACTACAGAAGATCCAGAGGTCCCTTCTGAACTTAAATTCCTGAAACTCCTGTTTGTTGTTTCCAAGGAGAACTTTTTTCTGGTCACTTTGACAGCAGCCACGTAAAAAATATTTCTACCAACTTGCCCTGTATATTAATGCTGCTTGCTGCCGAGGAACTGAAAGGCAACTTGGGTGATGTTCTACATCCTCTCCTGACAAACCTGTCCTGACCAAGCTGATGCAACAGTCTCTGCTTGATAGAACTGGGTGTTCCATGTTAATGCAACATATGACACAACTTCTGTGCCTCTGTAAGTGGGAAAGATGAGCAGCTGGTTCTTCCTGAGGACTGATCTTGCCAAAATGGTTCTGCAAGCCTCACCTAAGTGAACAGGGAAATGAGTCTGAAGGGCTTCCTCTGTGGAAGGAGAATAAAACTGTCAGGACTAAATTAGGGGTGGAGGGTTTTAATGATTCAGCTATCCTGAGGAGGGGAGCTGAGCTCTCAACTTGCAAGAGAGCAGAGATTTTATTCTGACATAGCAGCAACAAAAATATTGTGCTGGTGTATCTGCTTCTTTATTTTTTTTTTCTCAATACAGAGCCTGTTATCAAAGACAGCTTTTCCTTCATCTGTGACAAAAGTCCCACCCAAAGGCTTCCGACATCTGACACTTCCTCCTGGTGCTGACTTGGATGACTCCACCCAAGCTCCTCTTGTCAACATCAATCCCTTTACACCAGAGTCCTATCGACAAACGCTCTTTCTTCCTAATGGCAAGCAGAAGTCCCGAGGAGAGGTGTAAGTGAATGACTCTTAAATGACAGGCTGAAAGGAGACAAATAATGACGGGGAAGTTTAGCACCTGACTTATTTGCTAACAAGGAATCATTTGCTGCTGTAGTTTTCACTGGTGTAGAACAAACATTAGTAGACATATGAAGGGAATAAAAGCACAAAATCAAGTATTCCTTTGTTCAGAAGTGTAATCTGGGGATCAACAGCTAAGAACCATGCTCTGGCTGTAGGAGAAAATCGTAACTCTTTCTTGCTCAACCATGGGTAGCGTGGGGCTTGATTGTTATGCACATACCCACAGCTCTGAAGGAATGACATGCATGTAATACAGCTTTTAAGATGGGCACAGGCTACTGCTGGCATGCAGAAGTTCTAGACCTGATCTGGGTTAACCAAGACACAAACCTGGTCAAATATCTGTGCAATACAATGATGTTCAGCTGCTTTTGTAGCCCTAGCTGTAACATGCTCAGCTGGGTACCCTCCTGAGCACAGTGGGGCAGTTCTCTCCTTCACTAGGAGCCTGTGCAAGGCCATCTCCCGTGTAGCTTCACCAGGAAGAAGGTGGCCAGGGGAATGATGCCCCCGAATGACCCTACTGTCCTGCGGGCAGTACTGAAGTTGGTATGTGGGAACTTTCTAAGTAGAAACAAAGGCTTCTTAGCCTGGGACTGCAGTCCAAGGCATCGGCTAGAAACTCATTGTGTATTAACACTCCACAATGTATGTCTTTAAACTGTGAAGTCAAGTTTGGAGATTGTTTTGAAAAATGTTTCCATTTCTAATCTCTGGACTGCTGCACTAAGCATCCAGACTTTTCTAAACTCCTCTTTTAGGAGGGATCCTGATCCAAGAAGCCAGATTAACCATGAGCTATCTACAAAGGTGAGTGTCTATGTATTTCCCTCCCAGAGATAAGATGCTTGTAAAGATGATTGCTTGATTAAATTTATTCTGCTATTGGAGTATAAGTATTCATCATGACAGAAGATGAATACCAATGACAGAATAATTCCAAGCTGAATGTTTGATGTTAACATTTGCTTGAGACAACAAACTTATAAATGATTCCTGTTTCTAAAGGAAACTTGTAAAAGTTTCATATCTGCTTTAGTACAAGTAATTCTAAAACTCATTGATTTTGGTCATAAGGTCTTTGTAGGAAATAGAATGTGATTTGGGTTCCTCAGGAGGAACTGTGTTACTACGTTACTGAGTTAGCATAGTGTCTGTACCTTTTGGGGTTTGAAAAAGCAGGTGTGTCGCTGTTCCTGTGAATCTGTGTGCTGAGCATCTTTGGATGCGAATAGAACTCGGCTTGTGTATTACAAACAATATATGGACCTGCCCTGTGAAAAGACAATGTCTGGAGCTGAGCAGCTCTCATGGAGAAATACTGCGGGCAGTGTTCAGGTTGCAGTAGTCACAGTGAGAAGCTTCTGAAGCAAGGCAGCAAACGTATTCTCCTACAGTAGGAAAGCATCCAGCTGGAGGTGTCTGTGCCTTGGGGTCCAAGGGAAGGCCCCACCACAGCTTATATAGCTACAGGACAGCAAACGCTGTCTGACAACTCACCACCAAGTTCTCTTGCTGTTGCAGATGTCCGTGACTTGCTGGCACACCTCAGTGACAGGGTGTGTTGGCCTGGCTGTGTGGGACGGGGTGTAAGGTCTCACGTACCCACAGCTGTGCTGGCAGAACTGGGCAGCTGGTGCAGGAACCCGTGTCCTGCAGGCCTCTTCCTCCTTCCCAGTTTTATCTCCAGGGAAGGTACTCATCCAGCTGGCTTCTGCACAGCAAGCCAGGCCTGGGCTCAATGTCTGTGTTCAGATGAGATAAACCATCACCTCAGTTTCCCTGAGCAGCCCCTTGAAGGAAGCAACGTGTCTCGTGCGAGCAGGCAGACTTGTTCGTGGCAGTTGTGAAGTAACTGGGGTTACCGAAGAGTCATGGTACCCTCTAGCCGAGGAGACCGGTATTGCAGGAAAACCGGGCTGCATGGGAGAATGACAGCTGCAGAGTAAATCTGCTACCAGGTAACATCCGGGTTACCGCAGTAATTCTTTATCTTAAAAGAAAATCTCAAGTGACTTACTAAAATATTCTTTTTCCTGGAGTACTGATTACTTTTATAACAAATAAGAGGTATCTTTATTCCCTGAGCTCTTTAAGATACTGTAAAATACAGCTGCCCTATGACATAGAACCTGTTGTGAAGGGCTGCTGTTTCATATGGGCCACAGCGTAGTGGATGACAGGACAAACTCTTTATCCCACCCTTTAAGGTCACATACCATAACCTACAGCAGTGGCTTCTGTGCTCACCACCATGTGCAGCATGAACCGCTGTCCCTGTATGGTCTGCGGGAGGATGAAGAAAAATCAGTCCGCTCTCTTGTTCACTTCATGCTCCACTGCTTAGCTCTTGTTCACTTACCTCCCCTGCCAGCAGACATCCCTCTACAAGCTGTACCAGCAGTTCCTATTTCCCCAGCAACTGTTGCTGTAGCAATAACGATGTTCCAGCTGTTCTGCAGGCTTTTAGCCCTTGGTGGAAAAGTGGTTCCCAGTGAGAAATCACTGGGAATACAAACAGATATGCTGAGACCTGCTAATCTGCCTTTAGTCAACAGCTGGTGCCTCAAAGCTGATGAGAGCCCGAACTGATGCAGAAAGTCCTTGCTGCAGCCAGAATAAAGCAGCTCTGGCATGGCTGTAGCCACACTAAGCCAGTGCAGCAACCTTCTCTCCTGGACCCAAAATAAGCAATAGCTCTTATTTAAACACAAGTTCAGTATGTAAGTCTGGTTAATTCAGAGGTATTGGACTTCCACCCACCAAGGCTGGTAACATGTGCTCTTGAATCTGCAGTACGTGGGTGAAAGACTCAAGTATTTTGTTGTTGCCTGCTGTCCATCACTGACTCTGTCAGCCACAGGCCTAGGAATCAGGCAGGGCTGCCAGGAGAAGGAGATGCAATGGTAGCAGCCCAAGGAGGCTCAGGCAGATGTTGCTGGCTTGACTATGATTCTCCTTAGTTGCAATTTCTACCTCTAGGGCTAGCAAGTAATGATTTAAAAAAAAAAAACACACACACAAAATAATGATTTAAAAAAAAAACACACACAAAAACCACTTGATCATACCAGGGTAAGATGGCCTTTGTTGGGTGGTCAGAAAAACACAGTGTGCCAAAGTGGAAAGGTAAGGTCAAGAAGACCTGGCAGTGTACTGTCATGCCTGGATGAACATTAAAAATGGGAGAGGGAGCAACACAGGTGCTCTGAGAGTGCTATACACCCTTAAAAACATGACAGATGATGTTGTTTAAGTTTTTTGACTCATACTTGTCTTTGCTGTTTTTGTGACCTTCTAGAGATATCCTCTGAAAGAGAGCAATATGGTTTCCCGCTACAAAAAGGAGTTCCTGGAGCTAGAAAAAATTGGTGTGGGGGAATTTGGCTCTGTCTACAAGTGCATCAAACGCCTTGATGGATGCGTTTATGCCATCAAGCGCTCCAAAAGGCCTCTGGCAGGATCCTCGGATGAGTGAGTGTGCTAGCTAGAAACTGCCAGTTGAAGTGATGGGCATGTTCTTGGGAGGTGTGATGGGGAAGGAGGGAGTGTGGATCTAAAGGTATCTGAGGGGTGGCATGAGCAAACACTGGCTGCTGTTGCACTCCTAAGTAACAGTTGGGAGAGTGGGGGAAGTTACTGCTTAAGGACTATTGGATAAAAATGCCTGAGAAAGGGAAGATGCCAGATGCATTGCAGGAGGAGATGACAGCTACCTGAGCTCCTCGTGTCCATGCAGCCAGTCTCTTTAAAATAACTGTCAAATATTTCACTGTGGTATGTCACTGCCCTGTAGAGCTGGCACTGCTCACATCTGTATTGACCAGCTGGAGTTGTCCTGTGCCTATTAAAAAGGCAATGGCAGCTTCAAAGGACTTGCTCAGTGATATTTTCTTGGACAGCTGCTCAGCACATCTGAGCAGGGACAGGTTTTGCATCAGCAGCTGTGAGAGCCAGTCTGTCTGCCAAAACCCAAGAGAAAATCCTAAGCACCTCTGCTTTCCCTTTCCCAAGGCAGGCTGCAAACCCAGCAGCACCTCAGCACCCTGTCACCCCCGTTTTTTCTGTGTGCGCTTCTCTAGGCAGCTGGCACTGCGTGAAGTTTATGCTCACGCTGTCCTGGGACACCACCCCCATGTTGTGCGCTACTACTCGGCGTGGGCAGAGGACGATCACATGATTATCCAAAACGAACACTGCAATGGTGAGAGCTGTGACACTGTTAAAGGCTGAGGTCTTGGGATGGGTGTAGTTACCTTCTTTTGTAAACCAAAACGTCAAATATTAAAGTACATCAGGCAAACTGCACTGGGGCTACAGTTCCATGGAGAATCCAGTAAGGGCTCATAATATTTAGACAAAGCTCCGAATGGTTCAATGTCTTACAAGTAGTGAATACCCTCTGACTTGTGGGATTTTAAAACTGTTCCTCTGTGTTGGCTGGCCTGGAAAAATATTCCCCTTGCTGATGCTTAGACCTGTGTCTGGGACTGCTCAGGTAAAATCTGAGTGACTCAAGTGCCATGTATCCTGAAAACAAACCCTTCTTAATGAAGGGGAGTAATGATTCGAAGAGTGGCTACCTGGTTGAGATGAAGGCACGTTGCACCTTGGCTAGAAGAAAGGGCTCAGTAGCTGCAGAGGAATGGAGCTAAATAATGAAGTCAACTGTAAATGGGGTGCTGCAGGCAGAGCGGTGCACTCATAGCTGGGTTTGCCTTTGGCCATACCACTGTTTGGGAGACAATGGAAAAGACCCCTATTGCTACCAGAGGAGCTGAATGCAAACATGTACCTCTTGTCTTTCAACTGCTTCTACAGTCTTGGGGCTCAACTGGGGATAGGTGTTTTGAGTGATAACTCAAATCTAGTGGAGGTAACCATGACACATGGTGATCGTTGCTGCAGCACTGATGCATTTATTGTGTTCTAATGGATGAACATCTGACACTAGAGGACAAGTGGTGGAAAGCAGGCTGATGAGGAGGGAGGCCATGGTATTTGCTCGTCCTGAAATAACCACAGTGCCTTAGTGGAGACCCACAAAACTCTTCGTGTCACATATTATGTTCTTCAAGCAAAAAACCTGCTAGTGGGAGTTAAGTTTCCTTCATATACCTGCTTTCTGCCTGCAAGTATGGCAAAAGTAATTAACTCTTCCATTGTTTGCTTGCATCAGCATCACTCCCAGGTCAGCCCTTTTGGTGCTGTAGGTAGAACTGCAGTCACTCAGTCCTTGGCAAGCAGGAGGCAGGGTGCTCCAAGGCAGTGGAAATGCTGAAGCCAAATGGTAATGTCCAGGATGGATCATTAGAGCATATACAGCTGGTCTAGTTGGGGTTTGTCACTATCAAGCCTGCAAGTACCCAGGAAAACAGTTTCTACTAAGCTGTTTCAAACCTGCTGCTCCATAAAGCCTTTATCAGGTCTCAGGCTGACTGTTTTCACCTAGGTGGGAGTCTCCAAGATGCACTGCAGGAAAACGCCAAGCTTGGCCAGTATTTCTCAGAAACAGAGCTGAAAGAAATATTGTTACAAGTCTCCACGGGGCTAAAATACATCCACAACTCTGGCCTTGTGCATCTGGATATCAAGCCCAGTAAGTACAGTGCCATCCTTTGTGGAGGGTCCTCCAAGTGAACCTCTGGGGTGGGTCCTTCTGACTGGACCTATTACAGTGCTTCAAAGGGAAGGATCTTGCCCTAGAAGGTGAATGTCTTCTGTGTTTGGGTGGGTGTGGGGGTTTTTCTTTTTTTTTTAAAATCTTGCCCCTACTGCTGCTCCAAAACTGAGCCTTCTCTCACAGTTGGAAGCATTTTACTTCTGCCTCCATGATCCTCATAATCCTGGCTCATGGGAATCACTTTCCTACTGGTGGAGCAAGTAGGGCTGCTAACGAAAACAGGCACTTCCTTATGTGCTGCTGTCTTGTTGCATGACACTTGACCTTTTCATGTGAGACCTGGAGTGAGAAGGGACTATTGATTGCACCTACCCTGAGGGATTAAGTTCCTGCAAGAAATAGTAACCAGCTTTGCTCTCTGCGGCTGAGGGTGGGTGCCTCTGGGGCAGTGCTCCCCCCACAGGCACAGTTTCATCCCTACGGCTGAGCTCCTTCTCCCCTGGTGAAATCATGCTTCTAGCCTGGGGGGCAGAGGGAGGGGCAGGAGAACAGATTACTCTAGGGTATTTAGTGCACAAGTTACTCAGCAATACAGCTGTCAGAAGGCAGTTGTAGGTGAGCTGGGCAGAAACCAGACCAACAGGTGGGAAGCATGTGCATGGTTTCTCTGGCTGTGAAGCTTGACAGGTGGGATTTTTCCAAGTTGTCAGGCTGCTGCAGCCTGTCTCCTGGTAACACTATTGCTGAACTTTGCTGTCTTTCAGGTAACGTCTTCATCTGTCACAAGCTGGCAGTTGCAGGCCCTGCTGGGCAGGATGAGAGTGACAGTGAAGATGAATTCTCTTCTGGTGTGGTGTATAAGATTGGTAGGTTTTGGCTCACTTTACAACTGGCTTAATATTAGGGCTGCTCATTACTGCTTGATTTTGCTGTGTCCTGCTGGTGGATGGGACTTGCATACAAAGCTGATAGCATAGTCCTGAATGCCTCTGCTTCTTACCAGATCTAATTCTTCTAAGGAGATGAGTCCTAGAAAGCTCGTGTGTGTTTCCAAGCCCAGATTCCTGAGTTAGGAGCAGGCTTGCTCTCTTACTCAGTGTTTCCTGATTGCTCTGTTGGTGCCTGTAAAAGGCAGGCTTTTATTGCCAGAGGAGATATACATCAGTTTGCTCCACTAGTTGCTTGTTCTTTGTCTCAGGTGACCTTGGCCATGTGACATCGATAACCAACCCCCAGGTGGAGGAAGGAGACAGACGTTTTTTGGCCAATGAGATCTTGCAAGAGGTACAGCTGTTTGTGGGGTGGTGGGGAGAACAGCAAATGGGGAGAGTTCCACTCAAGTGAAATCATTAGTCTGGCATGTTCCTTGCCTTTATCTCCTTTCTTGTGTCTGGTCTGGCTATGAAGTCAGCAAAATTAACCCTTCATTCTTGTCATGTAAATATTTAATATGCTTCATAAGTAACTTTATCGTTGGATTATTGCAACTAGTCTACCTGGGAGAGATGCATGGGGACAAATCCTTTATCAGCTGGGAGTAAACTGCTGGATGTGACTGCTGAGGAATGTATGCATCCAGACTTGAAAAATAAGCACTAATTAGGTAGTGTGGAGAGGTGGCAGGCACGACACAACACACCTCTTTAATTGGCTGCAGTTTTACTGCTCTGGTCAGTGAACAAAAAGGGAATTGGTATGTAACAACCAGCTTGGATGTGTTCAACTCTGGTATTTAAGTGACAGTACCTTTGCTGCAAGTGGATTTAGGAGCTGGTAGGCCATTGTGCCCTGTGCAGGCTTTACCCAGAGTTGGGCACAGCTGGCTTATTGCTTTGTGGTGAAGGCAGCAGGCACACATTTAGGCTATCCTCTGGATTTGCCCTAGTGATCCTAATGTGGGCTGCAAGCCCCTCACGACTGGGTGAAAGCTAACGTGCTGTTAGTTACCAATACTACTTGCTGTCGATGTGTCTGTTCTAAAGAATAGAAAACAGCTGACTGGGCTGGTCAAGGCTGTGTTGTACAAACACTTGTTTGGTGGTTTCCTTATGAGCTGGTGTCCCAACCCACCTCTGAGTACAGCAAGACACTCCCTTTCTGTAACTGTTTATCCTCTCTCTGCAGCAATACTGCTATTTGCCGAAGGCAGACATCTTTGCCCTGGCGCTCACAGTAGCTCTAGCAGCCGGCACGGCACCCCTGCCTCACAACGGGGCCATGTGGCACCACATCCGCAGAGGCAATATCCCACCGATCCCCCAGCAGCTTTCTCAGAGCTTTCTTGAGCTCCTGGAGGTGAGGAAGGAGTCTCGATGGGATGGAGTTCTAGCTGGCATGTGTTGAGGTGAGTGTTAAGTGCTGAATGTCTTTGCCTTCTAGCTCATGATCCATCCTGACCCAGCAGAAAGACCTTCTGCCACAGCTCTTACTAAACATCCAGTTCTCTGTCCTTCACGTGGAAAAGCTGTGCAGCTCCAGAAGCAGCTAAATGTGGAAAAGTGCAAGACTGCCATGCTGGAAAGGTATGGCTGGCTTGGGCATGAAGGGGCAAAGATGCTGGCACAGCAAGTGACAGTCACTGGGCTTGACTGTAGGGTGACAGTGTTGGGAGACCGAATGTGCAGGAATACCCAGTCAGCTCCTGTGCCTGGATCCGGGAGTATGATGGGGCTGTGACTGGGGCTTGTAGCGCTCAAGTGGCTGTGGCTCACCTCAGGCTTTGAGGAGCTGGTTAAATTAGAGCAGTGAACTTGCACGCTTCCTGCAAGCACTGGCCATGGAAAATACTGGTACAATGTGCAGGCAGATAATACTGCACTGAGACCTTGCTCCCTCTCACTGCTGTTGGCAGTGATGTTCTGAGGTGCTGGGATCTGGGAACAGCCCCATCACCCCTTTTACTGCCCAGCCACCTATTGCACTAGGTTTTTTTCATGTAGCCAGGAGAGTATGTGCTCTGGGAGAGCAGCAAGCATCAGGGGGGAAAGGCAGTGGAGAAGAAGCATGTGCCTTTACTACGTATTTGTGTTGTCTGAGATGGCACTAAGTTCCCCCATCACAAATACCTAAAATTATGGGAGAAAAACTGAACTAGGGCCTCTTCCTACTGGTGCCAGCCTAGGGGTGTGTTGCTGACCTGATGCATAGTTTTCCTGTGCTAAACCTTCAAAGCTGATCTTTTCTGAAGTAGAAACTCTAGTGACACCTACAGTAGTCTTTGCCACACTTTGGGGTCCAAAGTTGCCACTCTCCAGCGATGCTGGAGTACTGCAGTAACCCTCCTGTGCAAGGTTGTTCATAGCTTGCTTCTGTAGCTGGTGGGGATTCACAGATGACATGGTTTTCTTCCTCTCCTCTTTCTTCCATTTCCCCCCTGCAGGGAACTTAAAGCAGCCCGCCTTGCCCAGACCCTCAGGAAGGACCAGCCCTTAGGAAGTGCCAAGTTGCAAGAGTCTGAAACCTCTTCTAAGCAGAAGAGCAACCGGCTGGTGGGAGGGAAGAGCTGTCGGTCATTTAGCTTTACTTTGGGTTACTGAATTTCTGTGCTGTCCAAAAAGCTCTGGCTGCTGAATGGCCCTGTGAAAGCAGAGGGTCTGCACAGACCAGTGCCCCATACTAGCTCTCCCTGTTGTGGTTTTTGGTTCCCTCTTTTTAGTTATGAGATGTTGGCTGAGGGAAGGGTGATAGGTTACGAGTGTCTGATGATGGGATTTGAGATTATTGTCCTCAGTCTCTCACCTGTTCAATTTCTTGTGTAACTGGTCTTGGTCTAGACTAAGAATAGCTTTGCCATACAAGGGAACGGATGGCATTTCCTCTACTCGCTTCCCTCTTGTTTGAGCCCTATTATTGATGAGTGTGGTCTTAATGTGCTGGGCAGCTGTGTATCTTTAGAGGGGAGGTAGTGGCTGTACATGGAGATGGCATCTGCAGCGGGGTCCTCCTAGAGATGCGGAGGTGGAGGCCCTGGTAGGCAGCTTTACCTGCAGGTCAGGGGACAGACTGGTTACACAGCGGTCCTGATGGACTTGGGATGCACGCTGGAGTGGTGTGAGGTGGACAGTGTTAGAGGACTCACTTTGAGTTGAGGGAGCCCAACTTGTGGAAGTTGTGCTTGCTGCTGAAAATCAGGGCAAGTTCTCCTTCAATGTCATGTCGCTGGCGGGGTTCAGCTTTTGCAGACCAGTCCCGGTTTCATGCCGACGGGTGAGGAGTCCTTGCTGAAAGTGGAGGAAACGGGTGAGCGGGAGGTGGGCCTGTGACCCTCCCGGCAGCTTAGGTGTGGTGCAGCGGCCTGCGAACGGCAGCCCCGGGCACGGGACCTCCGGAAGGGCTTTTCGGGCCTTGCGGGTTTGGGTTGTCCCCCCGCGGTCTGTAAGCTCCCGGCCCGCGTGGGCTGCGGCCGCTGTCACAGGGGAGAGCGTGAAGGTGGCAGCTTGGCCGTTTCAGGATTTGCCGGAGTTTAG
>NW_010265466.1:0-5812 GCF_000690775.1 Eurypyga helias
CCCCAGTGACGTCACCGCTCCCGCGGGGGCTGCCGGGAGCGCGCGGGCTGCCCGGCCCCTTCCCTGCTCCCCGGGCTCCGGGAATCCCTCTGCTCCCTTCGTTCCAGCGCCCGTCTGCGGCAGGAGCTGCCGCCCTGCCGAGTCCGCGCTGATTGAGAAGGGCTGTCATAGTACCGAATTATTGAAAGCAGTGATGTGATGCCTGTCTGCAGAAAGCTGAATATACCACTAGTTTTTCCCTTTAGTTTTCCCTCAAGACTACACACTTCAGATGAAGTTGGTTTGTGTGAATAGAATGAGAACCCGTAAAGAAAAACACTGCCTGACTTTATGTGGCTGCTCTTTATGTTAGAAGAAACACCAGAATTCTGCAGTGTAAAAAGATAACCTCCGAATAAAAAGCAGTGGAGTGTCTATGAGGAGGAAAAGGTGGAGGAGACAAAAGGGGCAGCACAGAAGCATCTGCCACACCCATTCAGTGAACTCTGAGGGGAGAAAGGGGGGCTGTTGAATTGTATATAAAGTGGGAGTGCTTGCAGATGTGAATACAGCACACAGAGAGCAAAGGCTACGCCAGTTTCATACAATAGGTAAGCTCAAGTATTTGTACATGTAAATGGTTCCTATTCAGAGGTAATGAAAGACATTAACTTCATTAGCAACTGATTAACATTCATAGTAGAGTTAGCAAAAGCAAAGTGTTGGGTATAGAGAAATAACCAGAGGTGGTACTGTGAGCACTAAGGTTCTCTTTTCAAGCAAAGTGATTATTGAAGTAAATCTTAATCTAGGGAAACTTGAAGGGTATAATTACCAGAGATGATGCAATATTACTTAATCAGCTACACAAGAGAATCAGCAAAAGAGGATCACAGTGAGAAACACGCAGAAAACAGTGGCTCTTCTATAATACTGTTTTCTAGTGCAGTTAATCACCTGACAGCAAGAACTCTTACAGCGCTGGGTTACAGGGACACAGCAGCCACTGCAGAAATAATTATCCAGTTATTTGGTATTCGAAATGGTTGGAAGAGAATTGATGGTCAGCTAGGGTGCCCGGGATGTCAGCAGCAGTGAAGACTCTCCTGCGGGTACCCTCTGTAACCTGGTGGTGTTTGGGGAAGAGCATGGGGGCTTTGGGGGCTTGGGCACTCCAGCTCTTACCTCAGGGCCCTTTGACAGCTCGTAAGAGATCCCCCAGGCATCCTGCCTCAGGCAGCTGGAACACTGGGGAGGTGCTGAGGAGACTCAGATCTGTGCAGACTTCCTCTCCTGCCCTCCATCCCTCCCTCCCTGCAGCCCACCTCCAAGGCTGTGCAGACATAGGGGCACATCCCAGCCTGGCCCCACATCTCTCTGCCTTGCCCCAGCTGGAGCCTTTTCCATCCAGAGCCACACCTGCTCCCCCTGCCCAGGCCCCTTTGCCCAAGCCTGCCTTGCCCTGGTGCCTGGGCAGGGGTTTTCCCCGGCACCTCTCTGTTCAGCACAGGCAGCCTTCCTGGGGAAGGCAGGGGTGCAGGGAAAACTCTGGGACTGGATGGATGGACAGCCTACAGGGCTGCAGGTACTGCTTTCCAGCCCTCAGGGAGAGCCCGAAGGAGGCCCATGCCTCTCCTCTGCCATGGCCTTCTGGGGCTTGCTTGGGTTTTCCACCTCTAGCACCAGACAAATTCCATCCCTTTGCACATGTCTCTTGGCAGGACGTGGCATAAGGCGCCAAGGAAGGCATGGGGGAAGCGTGTCTCTGCTGCAACGGACAGCAGCCTGAGCCAGCCACTACAGACAGGCCTGGTGGAGGCAGCAGCAGACTCCTGGTGCTCCATTGGCCCAGAGACATCTAAAAGGCAGCCTATGCGACGTTCTGCGCGTGCACTGCTTCTGCTTTGTCTGCATCTGGCTGTGGGCCAGCGGGAGAGATGCCTGCCCAGGCTGTAGGCAGCCTTTGGAGCACCTACTGCACTCGGTGCAAGAGATGAGGACAACGAGGAGTGCTTGGCTTTGCCCCACTGGCACAGGATCATGGCCATGGAGAGGGCCCGCAGCCAGCCCCTCAGCCTGCACAGGCGGCCCACTGGCCACCAGCCCTCGATGGTAGAAGGTGGCCTGCAGGGACCCACTGTGCAGAGTCAGGGTGCAGCTCTGGGTCCTCCGCCAGCTCCCACCAGGCGCCTGCACCCAACACTTCTCAGGAGCCATCACCACCGAGGGCTTCTCGGGGGCCAACACTGCCACGCAGATTTCAGCAGCTAAGCCTGTCTCAGAAGCCAAGACTGCCAAGTGCTTTTCGGGAGTGAACACCTTCCAGTGCAGGCGAGCACCTGACCAGCCGTGCTCCTGCTTGTTTAACGCACCTTTCAATTACAGCAGTAACTAAAACCAACGAACTATCACAAAAGTTATTTCCTTCTGTACATGATTTTTATTATATACATAGTACAATATAGCATAGATGCTGGGTAGCATGATTATGTGCAATACATAAATATGAACTATCTGTACATGTTTGCATATCTAACAACTCAGAATAACAAAGTTAAACTCAAACCTGATGCTTTTAGTAGTGAAATAAAAACTAGAACACTGCAATAAAAATTGGAAGTTCAGAAATAGAGCCTTGTGTACATACGTAACTATTTACAGAAGAGAACAGGCATTACCACAACACTAGCCTTAGTCTAACTGTACTTGTTTATATAAAAACACAAGTTTCATACATCACAAAAACTCCTTCCATTATAACACAGAAGTGATATTACCGGACAAGCATCAGTGTAGTATACTGCCTTTTCTAGAGTTGTTATTGTACAATGCTGTAGATAATGCAGCCCATGCAATACACCCAAGAACACTACAGTCCTACACCCAAGTACAATTAAAAGTGATAAAGCAGCCCTCCAGGAGTGGTTCCAGCTACCACTTATGTCTACAGCAGCCGCATTGGGTATGGTTTTCCATGCAGAACAGTGCAACTGTTACAGTTAAACTAGAAAAAATTAATTCCCAATATTCTTTTGAACTCCAAACACAGAGAACATAAGTAGTATATGAATAATAAACTGCCCTAATACTTCAGGAACTTACTCAGACACTTGTTGCTTTGTAGAGCTGCTGTGGTGTGTCCAAAAAAATATATGTAGCACTTTTTTTTTCCCTAAACCAATCTTAACAATACTGTGTTACACAACATTTTTAGCTATGCAAGCAGATAATTCCACTGCAGGCCAGTTCATAAGCTCCTAGCAAGAAGTTTTTGTCGGGAACTTATTTTCATGATACTAAAATTAATGTAATCTTTCCCAAAACAGTTTTCTTCTCACATATATCTGCTTTTTTCCATTATTCTCAGTGCAATTGATAACAGACTTTCTTAAATATGCACGAACACTCATCTTGTTGGGATGGTGGATCCCTCTACATAGCTTACATTCTGCTGGAAAACAATGGGGTGTGGAAACGTAAATTAGAACGAGATGTTACATAACAGAAGTAGACTGCCAACCTGTGTGATGTATCCTTCTCCAGAACAGGCACATAACACTAGCCAAAGATCACATACCTCAAACATGTCTCAAAGACAGATCTGCTGCAAACATGCAGATAGCATAAATCTGTTTGGCACATGTGAACTAGAGAGTCTGTCATCCGTGCATGTGTATTCCTGTGCAGGTTTCTGATCATCCAGTTACATTCCGGGGAGGGCATACGTATTTTCAAAGGCTGTATCTCTCCAATTCTGCCTGTAACAAACACCCAACCATTCTGAAATATCGTTGAGACAAGACAAGACTAAAAGTAAAACTTTGGAGAACAAAGGAAAATGGCCATGCACCTGCTCTTTCGTGTTTTCCTAGGGTATATTACAAACAAACCAAAAAAATCAGTCTTTTCACAAGTAGGTTGATTTATATTCTCTGGATTTTTTCAGCTACCACAACTGGATTCTCTTTCCTGATTTTTGCTGCAGCTTCTGCTTTGTAATCATATGGGCAGTTATGCTTGTCAGAATAACGGTGAAGTCCACAAAATAAGTTTCCACATCGGCAGTCAAATCCTGTATATGGAAAAACAAGGGAGATAACTAAATATAAAGCTTCTTAGTGAAGTTGTAATTTAAGGGCTTAGTCAGTACAAAGGGCATATGTTGGTCTACTCTGTCAGTGTAAGAAAAATTAACAGCTGTAGTTAAGATGTCTGGGTTTGCAAAAAGACAAGAAGTTTAATGGTACAGATATTTCATCAAGTTCAATCCAGCCAGTGGCAACTAATCATACACATCTGTTCAAAACTGACAAAGCGTTCTCATACCTGTAAGGCCAACCTTCTTTCGGCACATGAAACACCTGTTCTTCTTTGGTTTGGGCAGTTCAGGAGCTCTCTCTTCACTCTGTGAAGTACTAGGCTGAGAAACTGATGGGCTTGGTTGAGTAACAACTGTTAAAGCAAGAAAAGGAAATGAAGATTAAGTTTCCTTTTCGTGACTTCACTGGCTACCCAGTAGCATGTGTGTGTTTCTCCAGGATTAATTCCCCCTATTAAGACCCTGATGTTTGTTGTCTGAAGTACTACCTAGACCAGTCAATGAAAATGTAAATTAGGAATGCAATGGGTTTTTTTAGGTACTCTGTTCTTGCCTTTTGGCTCTATGTAAGACAGTCACATTTTTCCCCCCTCAGTTCCATCAGCTCTAAGACACTTATTGGTTACACCTATACAGGTGTTAAGGGTATGGAACACACTCCAGAATTTCCATGTACACATTTGATATTTTTAAAAGGCATACAATCAAGTAGTATTTAATCTAAAACAAGAATATTGTCATGGATGAAGTTGATAAACGGAGGGGATACCTGTACAGAATGTAACTAATAGGAACATATTTTAAAAACAAATTATATTCAGTATTGCGTTACTATTACTGAAGTGGGTTACTCTGCCACTACACTTGTGAAGTCAGATGCCCAAAACAGTTGACCAAGACAGCAGCTACCACGTCACCGATTCTGTGACAGATCCTGAACAAAACCCACCGAGTTCCAAAAAGCTCCCACATTTTCACCACCTTGAGTAAAGAACACAGTGCAGATTTATGCTGAATATCTGTATTTCTTGTACTGTATTCAGCTTTAGTATTCAAGCAGGTATAGTCAAAATGAGCCATTTTTCAACTGCCCCTGTCATGAACACCTTCAGACACACCTGAGTAACCTTTTACTTAGTTCTCCAAAGGATAAGAATTTGGAACTTCCGTGAATCTGTTGATTTGGTTTGCTTTTTCAGTCCAATCCATTTTTAAAAAGATACCCTCTTTATGTCTAAACTGGAACAGATTAAAGCTGAGAGACACCTGCTCCTGGTACAGTCTTCCTGAACACTCCCAGCTGTTTGATGACACCTATTGCTCCAAAGTAGAACAAACTACAAAACACGTTCCAGACAAATGAAGTACATAGGCTTTCAGGATTTGTTTGTCGATGACACCAAGCTGTGTGGTGCGGTCGACACGCTGGAGGGAAGGGATGCCATCCAGAGGGACCTGGACAGGCTGGAGAGGTGGGCCACTGCCAACCTCATGGAGTTCAACAAGGCCAAGTGCAAGGTCCTGCACCTGGGTTGGGGCAATCCCAAGCACAAGTACAGGCTGGGTGGAGAGTGGATAGAGAGCAGCTCCGAGGAGGACTTGGGGGTACTGGTGGATGAAAAGCTGGACATGAGCCGGCAGTGTGCGCTGGCAGCCCAGAAAGCCAACCGTATCCTGGGCTGTATCCAGAGAAGTGTAGCCAGCTTGTTGAGGGAGGGGATACTGCCCCTGTAC
>NW_010265467.1:0-1274 GCF_000690775.1 Eurypyga helias
GGCGCGCAGCCGGGTGCGGAGCCGCTTCCCCGGCACCGAGCCGTCCCTCTCCCTTTCCCAGGGCGGCGGTGGGGACCTTTGAGATCAGTCACTATTTCAGGAAAGAAGGAAAAAAAAAAATAGGAAAGAAAAAAAAAATAGGAAAGAAAAAAGAAAAGGAATAATTCCACTTCCAAAATCTCCACGAAAACAGACAAACAAACAAACCCAACACCAAAACAAAACATAAAAAAAAACCCCGAACAAACTAGCCATAGGTCTGAAAGGGACTCTGGAAAAGCAGGAATATAGAGGGACACGTTCGGTTTTCTGTCCTGCCCGGGCAGAGACAGAGAGCAGTCTGGTGAATCGTAAACCGGGTGACAGGGCGCTCGTCACTTGTTGCACAGGAGTGATGCTCTGTTAGCGAACGTTGCTCCTGGTGTGTGTTGCTGCGTAGGAAATCCCAGTTCGACCGATATGTCTTAAGCATTCATAAACCGTCAGTTCTGTTTGATTGGCAGACTCAGAAAATACGTGTGTGCTTTCCGGAATAAGAGGAAAATGCGGGTCCTCGTTACGTCTATACATTTTGTGCAAACGATATGCATCTATCCTGTACCCATGTTTTAGAAAGTGCTCTTTCAGTGTGGTCATGCAACTTATGGAATATTATTTCCTCTTCACTTAGAAATAGTATAATAAAAACAATAAGAGTAAATTTCCTCTTCCCTTTTTTTTTTACCCCCCCCCCCCCCCCAATTTCTTTAACATAACGTATAACAGCCTGGTGTGCAATAATGCTGAACTGTTTTCGTGAAAAACCATGTGTGCTCAGACATATTCCTGAAATGCAGAATCAGGATGAGTACAGTTCTATACCTGCAAATACAACACTTGTACATACATGTCCGTGCGTTCGGGGTATTTTTTAAGCTTGTTGTTATGTTTACGTACCTTTAACATTGCTATAGTGACGTGACTGCTACCGCTCTGCGCTTATCGTGAGGAGGAGGAGGAAAAGGGCGTGTGTTTGCGGGATGCCTCCCTGCAGCCGCCCAGCTGGGCTCCGTGTGGGGAGCAGAGAAAGCAGCCAGACACCGTATTTTTTGTAATTTAGTGTCCTGGACACCTGGGACCTGGACACTTCAGACCTGGACCCCTGCCCCAACTCCTTTCGGTGTCACTTGCCGGGGGACTACGCGGGGGGAGGGGGGTTCCCTTGGTCCGAGGGTATTGCCATCACCCCGGGCTACCCCCCGCGCCGGGCAAGGGCCGTGTCCGGCCGGGCTGCG
>NW_010265468.1:0-668 GCF_000690775.1 Eurypyga helias
TACTGCCTCACCCTTTTTGTACGTTTGGTTCTTGTTGTCTCCTCTTCCCCCTCCTTCTCCTCCTGTAGTCTCCTCCTCCCCCTCCTTCTCCTCCTGTTGTCTCCTCCTCCCCCTCTTCCTCTGTCCGTTGCCTCTCGTTTCCTCTTGTTGCTGCTTTTTCATTTTGCCTCCTGTTGCCTCCTGTTTCTTCCTGTTAACTCCTTCTGCATCTTTCTCCATCCTCCTCCTTACTCCTTCTAGTGCCTCCTTGCCTCCTTCTCCTCCTCCTGTTGCTTTTCTCCTTGTCCTTGTCCTCCTCCTGTTGCCTCCTCCTGTTGCCTCTTCCTGTTTCCTCTTCTTCCTCTCCCTCCTCCTCCTCCCTCCTCCACCTCCTGTGTCTCCTGTTGCCTCCCGCTCCTACTCCTCCTTTTTCATGTAAAAGTCAGTTCTCCGCCCTCTGAGGAGGGAGACAGGGACTCTCAGCACATACCAAGGGAATCTAATCCTTCACATTTTAGCTACGCACAGAGTGGTGCCTCAGCATGCAGCACCCCGAGTTGGAGGGTTACAGCTGCAGCTGTGTCGACTGATCCAACTGCTCATCCTCAGGGGTGAGCTGTTCCCTTGCAGGGCTCTAGGCTGCTGCCCAGCCCCCGTGTGCTGTCTGAGGCTGGGTGGACGACGGCAGG
>NW_010265469.1:0-1123 GCF_000690775.1 Eurypyga helias
GGGAAAGCAAACGGAGGATCCTACTTGCTGCTAGGATGCCGGCTCTTCACGTGTCTGGGTACCAGAAGACATTTGTGACCTGCACTTGTATCTCGGTGACCCCCGTTCGGCCACACTGGGCGGTGGTGGGTTTTAGAACATAGCTTGCACTCGCTCTCCTGCCGTAGCAGCCAGGAGATGCTGTGTCTGGTCTACTGTTACGTCGGATTACTGCTAGTCGACAGCTACATCAGATTTTCCTGACGACTTGCAGTGCCTGGTGGTGCCTTTCCTTTCTGTATGTCTGACTAAGCCAGTTTTACAATTTTTCAAGCATTCTTGTGTCCTCTTCGGCTCTGTACCCCCTCAGAAACCTGAATGTAGCTGCTTGAAATGGCATGAGCTTCATACCCATGCTGTGTAGCCCGAGAATCAGGCTACCCACTCTGCACCCTGTAACAAATGGTTTCATTGTTCTGCTTTTTCTCTCGAATTTGGGTGGTCGAATGTTTGTCAGCTTGATCAGGTGTATCATCATTGTTCCAAGTCCCCTATCCTTTCTCAGGAGATAGGCACCATATTAGGAGAAAATGTCCTATTTTAAGAGCATTAATAGCCTTTAAAATGGGTGCTTCACTTATTTTGCTCTGTAGCACAAACCTCCTGCCCCCCTTTTCCTCCACGCACAAATAACAGTCTCTGTGCCTGTAAAGGCCTCTGCAACAGTTCTGGAATGAACACGTTGCCTTCAACGTAAAACATCAGGGTTTGAAAAGAAAAACTCCCACCCTCTCTCCTGACAGGTTTAATTTACCAGTCTAGCCAAAATCCAGGGGCTGATACAGCCAGACCTACACAGTCCTCGACTCCTTCAGTGCAGGCAGTGGTTCCTGCCCACTCGGCTGCGGTGCATGAGTGTGCCACGGCAGCGCATGCGACGGGAGTCCCTCTCATCCCAGGGAACAGTGGTGCGGACTCGGCTTCTGCTCAGCCTCTGACGCTGACCTCGGGCGGGCCTTCGACATGGCTCCAGTGTTCCAAAAGCCTGCCCACGCCATTTACGCTCTGGCTTTGAGAGCTCCCTTCTCCAGGGCCTGAAATGCAACAGCCTGCTAAAACAGCTACTCCCGCCCCAGGCTGTCCG
>NW_010265470.1:0-2640 GCF_000690775.1 Eurypyga helias
GAAGTTGTCGTCAACACATTCCAGGTACCTTCTGGGTTACTTGTGCCCTGCCATGTTCTCCCTCCAGCAGATACTGGTGGTGTTTGAAGTCCACCAGGGTTTGTGACGGTGAGGGCGACACCCCCCTTGTCTCCCCTGCCTGTCCTTGCTCAAGAGCCTGCATCTTTCCATTCCAAGGCTCCTGCCGTAGGAGCCATCCCACCATGTCTGCGTGATGCTAGTAAGATCAAAGGCCTGCAGGCTGCACACATCTCCACCTCCTCTTGTTTATTCCCAATACTATGTAAATTTGCGTAGAGGCATTCAAGTTGGGTCCCCCATGAAGATGACTTGCTCTCTGGAGTGCCTGGAATTCCTTTGTGGTGCTTTTCAGGTGCTCTCCTGCTGACCTGTGATCCTTCTCCAGGCTCTGGGCATCTGTTGCTGGCGCTGGCTTCAAACTGGTAGGAGAGGGATGGATTCATATTAAATTATATTACCACAATTTGGATTGACAGATGTTTGTGTGTCTGTGAGTACTCAGGAAGCATACTATCTTTGATTCTATCAGCTTTCGTTTCATCCCATGCAAGACCTGTTCATTGTCCTTCACAATTCTTTCTGCTACCACTCCTCTTTGTATGTTGTCTTATTTCCTCACTGAAGACAGGATTCTTTTTCTGCTCTACTCAGTTCAGATTCCATTTATTTTTATATTAATTTCATACTTTAGAAATACTAGCAGGCCTAAAATTCTTCTGCATTTTAACCAGTCTGTCTTTTTCCTCAAAGGTTTCATATTATAATGAGTTTTACATGAGGTCTTTGCAATAAGTAAACCTTCTAAATATATGGGATAACTCTACAAAAGAAAGAAGAGAATGTGTGAATTTTAGTGAAATAATTTTGCCCTAGCATTATGAAGTCTAGCAAGTCCTGTCAGCAATCTGCTGATTAGCAGCAGCCAGAAGAAAATAATGCATTTACATAGAAAAAAAATGTGTGTAAGATTTAACTTTGTGATAAAAGAAGATGTTTCAGGCTCTAAAACATCATCCTTATCATAGATGATTTTGTGAAGTATTGTCATTAATGAGAAAGATGTAATTCAAAGCTTAAAAAGGTGTGTATATCACAGTAAATACATTGACCACGTTCTTTGCTAACATAAAATTTTTTCATTTGTGTGAAGAGTTTTATTTCTGTACTTACACAATTTAGTATTTTTTATTTACAATTTCATATTAGGTATAGTATGGAATTATTTTTAATTTGGGACTTGTTATTTAATCCACTTTATGATAGCTGCATTTTCTGCTTATTTTTTAAAGAAAATAAAACCAAATTCTGGGATACAAAACACTAGTCCTCACAACAAAATGATAGCTGCTAAATCATTAGAAACCATTCTGACTTGACATTATGATTAATATACTGAATGTAATTTGTGACAGATGTGGTCCTTTGATGGCTTGTATAGACAGAGTATATGCTTAAATGAAGTATAAAATTATACATTGTAATTTAGAGTTATTGCTTGTAATTACAGTTTATTGCTTCACTGTGACTCAGAAATCCATTTATGATAGGATTTAAACACAAGAGATGATAATGCCTGAGAACATCTATGAGGTGAGGATTAAGAACAGATTTTCTAGTTTGGGATCTTTTTTCTTTCTTTCTTCTTTCAGCATTTGACTTTAAACATGTTTTACTTGCAGCAGGTCATCAGTAATTATAACTTAGGACTAATTCTCAGTGTGCCATCCACAGCTGGATAGTGACCTATTCACTTATTTTACCATCCCTACAAAAATATGATGTATTCTATCATTTAACTGAGGGACAATCTCTGCAAATCACCACAGCTTAAACTAGCAGATGTAGACCATATTTGTTGCTGCCTAAACTGTGCTGCTTTGCAGGTCTTGCCCAGCAACTTTTTCTTTAGTCTGAACGAATATGTTTGCTAGGGTTTCATCAGAATTCTTTGTCCTTTCTGCTAGATACAGTGAATGCCAAGTTTTACTTAATTCAGGTATGTAGTCTGAATATTTGACATTAAATTGGCTTACAGCATTGAAAGTAGATCTGATGTATACAGTCTTTTAAAGCAATATGCTGTAGTTCTATGTTAGGCTGTAAGATATTTTCTTAAAAGAAATTAATCTCTTAATTATAAAATTAATTAATTTAAGAGAAATTGTTAGTGTAGTGCTGTCTTTTTCTGTCCATTGTGTGCTATCTATTTCTCACTTTGATCCCAGAGCAGTAAGTCTGAAACATTTTTTCATTATATATCCTCTAAAATATTACTCATGCTTTTGCTGTTAAATAGGTTATTGTATGTACCTTAAGTTTCTGAATTTCCTTCGAATGTTTTTAGATTAAGTGCTAAATTAAATATTATGAATGGACATGTTTTTACATATGCTTTGTATGATGGTTTTGTTAGGTTTTTGTTTGCTTTTCTATCATGGAAAGTACATGAACTATCTTGTATATTTAAAAATATGGGCTTTTTTGCACACACAGCTTCAAACTTTGGATGCCGGTCATATGATTCTAAAGGCAAATGTTCATTTACATTTTGGTGTTTTTTTTTAAACATTGATATAACATCACATATATAATTTTTTCTTTTATTTCAGAATAAAGCTT
>NW_010265470.1:2680-7885 GCF_000690775.1 Eurypyga helias
TTATGTATATTTATATATGTATGCAAACATATGTAACTCATGTATAACAAACATATTATTACCCCTTTCATATAAAGCTGTGTCTTCATAAATCTGTACCCTAGAGTTACAAGAAAATACTCATCATTACTATCTTACTTAATGGCTCTTGCTTAATGCATAAAAAAAGACATACTTCAAAAATTGAATTTTAAAAAATGAAAATGAGATTGACATGATGCAATTTGCAATTACTTTTCTCGGCCTTTGGGGAAAATCTTTATCTTCAGTTTAACAGTAGTCATTGTCAAAAGAGGAAAAAGCAACAATATTGGAGAGGGAAATCTCATAACTTTTTGTTGTTGTTGTTGTTTTTAAGATTGTGTTGATATTAGGAAAGAAATAATGCCCTCTACTGTCTTTTAAATACTTTAACTTTAGTTACTATGCTGGTATGATAAATGACTTGGTACTGTGTAATTTGATTTGTATGAGGAAGAGTAACCTACTCTAAGAGATGATGTGAACTTTGTCATAATTGATGCTGTCTGTTGGTTTGTTTTTTTTTTTTTTTTGAAGACAGATACATGGTTTTGAAATCACAGGAAAACTTGCTGCAGATGTAGACTTAAAAAATGAGCCTTTTAAAAATTCATAAGGAATAGTATATCCATAAAATTATTGGTTTACCCTCCTATGAGCCTGAAAGGCAGAATTAGTACTTCTTACACCCTAAGGAAAATGTGTATTTACTGCCCTCCATGCCCACCCTCCCCCAGTCATTGAAAGTAATATTCCTGTTAGACATACAAAGCCATGTATTCACAGAATGGAAAGATAAATAATTGGATACTGAAATAAAAGTCAATACAAGGAATTTATATTGACTTGCCTCGCTCCTTATCCACATGACGGTGATTTGATACTATGTGGTCAGTTTTAAACGGCTCTGTGTGCTGAGCCATTTATTTATAGAGCACTTGGTGGCCTGTGATGTGAGTTAAAGTGAAAATTCTGGTCCGGATTAAGACTGGCTTTTTGATATCTGATAATAGAGCATCAATCGCCAGGTCTGGGTGCGCGAATGAAGTATAGACCAGTAAGACGAGTTTAGCTGCTGCACTTCAAACTGTTCACCATACGTGATGAGTCAGAATTTGTTCTTGGAATCAACTGAGATTCAGTGAGCTGAAGAAGTTACGTTTGCAACTGTGGAGTCATAAACAAACTAAATAGGAAAGCATGATGATGACGATCTCAGTCCCTGAAGTGCTCAATCTAGTGTTTAAAGAGACATATCAAAGTACGGGTACACTGTGTCTTGAGCAGCTGCTTCTGGAGACTTACAAAGCTTTATGGAGTATCATCCAGATGATGAACTGAATGTACCAAGAAATTATTCTTTTATAAACAATGAAAGCCTGAATAGGTGTGTGTAAAGCCAACAATTATTTTGGTGGATATGATGCACATTCTGTGTAAGACATACGCTTTACTTTGCATAACTATATCTTTCTTCCTGAATTCAGCTCCTACCTTTTGCTTTCTTTAAGTCCACTTGGACTAACAACAGAATCAAAAAGGGAACATGGAGCAGTTGTCTAATTTAGCTAATTCTTTCCAGCAATTTTAGTACGAATTATTGATATGCTAATTATATCAGTAGTGATCTATAGATAATGACAGTTGCTGTTCAGATATTACTTGGGCTAAAGCTCTGTAGAAGTTAATATTAGAACTGACTCAGTTTCAAACCTTAATTGCATTTAATTAAGGATTTGCTTATGGAACAAACAGCTGCACCTTTTCCATCAGCTTTGTTAGTCTGCCATTTGAATGGATAAAGCTTCTCTACATCTCTGCAAAGTATTTTTCAACTTAGCTTGTCTTGCCTCTGTTTTATATCTTACCTTGCACCTAGCCTTATTTTTCCAGACCTCTTTATTGATCCAGTGCAGCTTTTCATTTAACCACATTAATAACATTACTCTTTTCATTAGTTTTTGCTTGCCTGTCTTGGCTCAAGATAGTAGAAACTAATTGTAACATCTCAAACAAAACAAAACATCTAATTTGCAAGCAGCATTCTTAAAAATGTTGTAACAAATGAGTTAAATGAAGTTAAATACAATTGAAACTTCTCTAAGCAGTTGCTGATAGATGTAGTCTGGACAATATTTTAGAAGAATATTTATTGAGAATATTCAACATCAGCTTTTTGGAGCTGATGGAATTGACTGTAAATATGGGTCCAAGCATGGGGAGCTAGAAAGGAGGCTTGAGTGAGATAACAAGATCTTAGTGAAACTTTACATTCAGCTCCTCTTTCTTTCTGATGAAGTTATTGATGACAGAACAGCAGCAAGGCAGCAAAATTGCTTGAGCTTTGGCTGTTGTTTGTCCATGAACACAGAGAAGTTGTTCATCTACCAATTTAGTGATCATGGTTGTTTGGAAGCCACTATCATAACGAAGGAAAGAACAACTACTGTGAAGTATGGTTAGGTGGAAAAGCTTGAAATCCCTGTGTCATTTCCCCACAAGACTGATGATACTGGTGTCTGGTTCGAAGAAGGGATTCTACTTTAGTTGTGCCAGCCACTGGATCTTGAGATGCAGCAAAGGTTTTCTGTACCAGCCAGACTAACCAAGTTTTGCACATGTGATCATAAATTCTTTGATTATTTGCTGTCCATTGAATTTGGGGTTACTTGTGTTGTCTTTGAGACAAGAATGAGAAAAACTGTGGATCTTTCTCTTTGCAGATAATATGATTTGCATTCAAAATTATGGCACCAAAAACCAAATAGTGACAGTTGTGGGTGAATTACACAGCAGATGAGTCATCATTACACCTCCAACTGCATGATTGAGATAGAAATTTGGCTGATGGCCATCACAATGACATGGCTTAATTAATGTGATCAATCTTGAGGCCGACTGAGTCAGAATTTTTGTCCCAGGGGAATAAAAAACTCAAGATAAGTTTTAGATAGTTGATACATTGTTAAATACTTTTTGCAGCAACCAGGAATGGCAAATACGCTATTTTGTACCCTTCACAAAGAAGAAATCTGAGGAACAGCTTGTTCCATTCTTCCTTCTTCTTTGGGTTTTTCCATTAATGTATCCTTTTCTGTTAACGTTTTCCGTCCCTCCTCCAAGACAGTCAATGCTAATTCCAGCAAAATGATCCCCGTACCAGGGAAGACACCTCTTTGTGTACTTCTGGAAGTACAGTTTTGTTGGCTTGGACATTACTGCAAACCTTTGCAAAATTCAGGCCTGCTAAAAACCTATTTCTTCACTTTAAAGTCACATTAATTACTGTTAAATGAAGAAGTATGAAAAGGGCTTTAGTGAGAATACAATATATGTATTGAGCATACTAAAGTTAATGTACAAGACAGGAAGCATGCTGCCACTTTATATTAAAAAAGTGAAAGTGCCATTGCCATTAAAAGCATAGCATTTTTGTCTAGAAAAACAAACAAACAAACAGGTTCCATGCAACTGGAAAGATAATTTTATAGTCAAGAACAGAGTGAATGAGGAGGATAGGATTGGGAGCCATGCAGGGGACAGAAAACAATGAGGAAGCCAGACGATAGCAGAGAGTCACTTGGTTTGAGATAGTGGCAGTCCTGATAGAAGTCAGACGAATGGAGAAGCTCGGGTTTGCTAGATAGAGTGAAAAGATGTGAACAACAATAACTGAGGTGAAAGAAGAGAGGAAAGTGGGTAAGAGACAGATTCGTTTTGTTTATGGAGATTGAAATAGAACAGCCTAGGCAAAGAGACCACGAAAATAATGTATTTCCTTATGATGCCTTTTGTGATTAGCTTATGGGAGTAAGAAGGTTTTGTTTTCCTAAGTATCTTCAAAATTTTGTTTTTCCTCTTGTTAAGAATACTGTAACTTACTACACTGTATACTTTATCACTGTGTTTTGCCTTTAGGCCCACCCAACTTCTTACAGATGAGATGGTTACTGTCCTTTGTAAATATTTTTATCCCACTGCTTAGGAAGGGGTGATCATTTCAATCTAATTTAGATGTCTGAAGTAGAAAGCAAATGTATTGTTGGAAGATAACCTTAGCTTCAGTCTTTCTGATCCAACTGTTACTTGGATTTTACAAAATGTAAATGTCAAGATTACAAAAAATCCAGTTACTACATGCTAAGCAAAATAGAAAAAAAGTTTGTGGTTTGTTTTGGGTTTTTCTGATTTTTTTTTAATCATTCATATGGGTTTATATTTTTCATTAGATCTTTTATATAATTTAAAGCCATTGAACGGTAACTGTAATCTGTTAATGAAAATTTTATCATTTCTGAAAAACTGGAAGTGAAGTAACGTAGAAACTATGAAGCTAGAAGGCAATAATAAACAGGAAAATAGAAACATACAAAAAAATAGGTAAAAGTTATTGGTTAGTAGATGGAAGTGAATGACCCTTGAGTTGTATCAGTTGTCACTGCTTGTCGAAAAGCTGGACTGTATAAAGTGACGTCTAGTTAGTACACTGGTTTGTCGGAGTCTAAGAATCCAAAAAATGAGCAGGATATCATAAAAAATAGATTATTTTTCATTTTAGGTTATATATCTCCTTTCTCATGGCAACTAATGTGAAAGCTTCTGACCAGCAAGCTCATATTCAAATATGAGTGATTGCCAAATGATTATCAAGCTACTAGCTATTTTTTTTAACATGTATAGGAATAAAAAAAAAAGAAAACAAACCCTGTTCTTTCTCACTATTGGTATTCATCATTTTGGCAGACTTCGTCCTCAGATTTGTTATGACTAATAATTCTTTGAGCGTATTCAGGTAATAATATGCAGCCTAATAAAGAAGAGTTGGTGGATGCATGTAATACTACATTCCTGGGCTTTCCAAACGTTGGATACTAGTTAACTAATAATCTCAAGATAACATGTTTGGATTTGTAAGTTAACAACACTGAAATTGCTCTGTGGATAAATTTTCTAGCATTGAATTTTGTTGTTGTTTAATTATGAAAAATAAAAAAGATAGAAGATGTTTAATACTGTTGAAATGTTCTCATTCTGTAGTAGGAAAATGTAATAGATTTGCTGCATTATGTGTAAATGTGTTTATTGTATAAATGATAATTTGTTTTAAATCAGTTGAATTATTCAGAATTAGTAATGTGTTCTAAAATGATTAATTCTATCAAAGCCAAAGCCCTGACAGAATTG
>NW_010265471.1:0-373 GCF_000690775.1 Eurypyga helias
CGATTTTCTGGGCACTGCGGGCGGCCGCTTGCCGTTCCCCGAAGCCCCCCGTTGGGATGTGGCCTCTCCCGTCGTGCCTCGTCCTGGTTCTTCCCTGCCCCCGCCCTGTAGGCCCCGGCCACCCCCACGAGCTGCTGTAGTGTGTGTAGTACGAATTGCTGCTTGTGACGTCACAGTGCCTGACTGTGACGTCGTAGAATCGGGGAAGGAGCCTGCCGGGCTTGCTGGAGCGCTGCTTTTTGAGCCCGGCGCTGCTGGAGCTCACAGCTCGGCTGGCGGCCTCGTACGCCGTAGGCCGCTGGGGAGGTTGTAGCGTGCAGAAGCACCAGCGACAAGCGACAGCTTGCCCGCGCGGACGGGAACCGTACCGTCT
>NW_010265471.1:508-791 GCF_000690775.1 Eurypyga helias
AAGCCCGCGTTCAGTAAGCTGGTTGAAGGCATCTGGGAAGGGGTGGTAATCGTTTTGCTAAAGGAGCAAATTAAAATGTCACCACTGGAGCTTCTGTTCCGAGAGTAGCTGATTTTCCGGGTGTCTGTTGGGAAAGAGCAAAGCGCATCTTGAAGGCAGATGTGCCACTTGTTGCTAGAAAGGTGGCCATCGCCCAGGGCGAAGACTTGGCAGCGAGCGGCACCAAAGCGTTCTCCTGCGCGGCAGCTATGTTTAAACTCGGGTTTCCCCCCCCCCCCCCCCC
>NW_010265471.1:812-2373 GCF_000690775.1 Eurypyga helias
CCCTTGACAATCTGCCCCGTGTGTACGCCACCGAGCCGCGGTGGCAGAGCTCTGCAGCTTTTGGTCTATAGATGGCCTCTCTTGCGAAGAGGAAGAAAGGGCTGGAAGATGGGTGTTTGTGAGACGCTGTTCAACGGGACACGGCAGGTTTTCATCGGGTACCTCGAGGCACAGTGCAGTGAGGGTTGGGGATTTTGGTACTACGTTGACTTGCAGTGGTACCCCATGCAGCCGCTCCTAGGAAACTGCTTTATGCTGCCTGCTGTGGGAAGGGAACGGCCCCTTTTTCTCTTTGGTAAAGACGGGATATCCTCCGGAGGAGATAGGGATGAATTTCTAGGCCTTCAAATACATGAACTAAACACTTCAATCATTTTAAGGCCAAAGCACGTTTGGCAGGTTGAAAAACAGTGGGTGCATGTTATGGTACCGAAATCATCGTGAAGTTGCATCAAGTCCAAAAATCGTTTATTTTGGCTCATTGACCTGCATCAAGCCTAGCTCTATCCCAAAATGAATCCCGGAATCCCATCTTTAGGGGGAGAAGATCGAGTTGCAGGAAGTGGTAAGACTGGACAGCGTTCTGGCTGGGTTTTGAGCGTTAGTAACTGAAAACATGCTTCCTGCCCGCAAGTGGCGCATCGGTTGTAGCTGCTCAGCGCGTCCCACCGAGCGCGCGAGGAGGTGGGGTGCTCGCCAACTGACAGAAGCCCGCGTTGTCGTGGCTGGGGCGTGAAAGCGGCCTTCCAGGTTGCAGCCATTTGGTTTCCTCGAGGAAAAACGGGCAGAAGCACATCCGCCTGGCTGACCGTCTTCCCTAGCCTGGGCAGGGCTGAAAGGGCATCCCTTCCGTGGGCTGGTTTTCGCCCTTAATGGTTAAATTGTGAACACGGCAGAGCCTCTGCTGGGAAGCAATGGCTGACAGGGAGCAGGGGCATCGGTGGGTGTCTGCCGAGTGGTCCCGGTTCGCGTTGGTGGGGGCGGTGGGGCCCGGGCAGGTGGGATAGTGGCGGGAATGGAGCCGGTGGCACGGTGAAGGACTTCCCAGGTGCAGCCGTAAGGTTAGGTTGGACTTGACCTGAAATCCTGTCAGGTGTCCACAGGCTCTCTATCCTCCTTTGATCTCAGAAATCTGAGCGCCTTCGGGGCTCCAGCGGTTCATAAAGACTTCCTCGGCTCTTTCTCCGGCTGGGCTCCCTCCTGGGCTCTGACCCGCCCTGGGGCCACGCAGCCGGGGGCCCTGGTTCTGGCCTTGCCCGGACCGGGCCGTGGGGCCCCCCGGGGGAGAATGACTTAATCCCCCTTTCAGAGGGATGGCCGGGTCCTGCGGAGGGTGAGGCAGCCATACGGGGGCGACCCCCGCCCAAGGAGCAGCGGAACGGCCCGGAGGTCTCGCCCCTAAAACGGGGGGAGGGAGGGGTGACCTCTCGCTTTGTTTGTGGGGAGGACGGAGCGATGGTGGCGCCTCCTCGCCCCGCGAGGGCACGGCCCCTGTTCCCCTCCGACCTCCCCGCGTTGCGGGGTGTTGGGGAAAGGGCCGGTCCCCGGCGAGCCGCCGCGC
>NW_010265472.1:0-1067 GCF_000690775.1 Eurypyga helias
CTCTTCCCATGTCCTGTTTCATGGAGCCGTGACACTGCACACACGTGTGTGTTTGCATATGTAATGGGTAGAGGTGATTGCTGGGGCTTGGCCTTTAGAATCCATCATTCCGGGTGTAGGGCGCACGTGCACCTTCTTTCACCGCCACTGCATCGAGCCCTCCGATCACAGGCCAGATCGACTCCCGTGACATCAGTGGCCAGTGACTTCCCATCACTGGTGCTCCGCAGCCCGTGGGTCCCTGAGACAACGGCTGCCTATGGATTAGCGCTCCCATTACCCAGCCTGTGGATTAGCATTCCCATTGCCCACGATGGATTGTCCTCCATGACCTCCTCTAATCCCTTTCTGAAGTCGTCTCTACTGCTGGCAGGCATAAATCCCGGGACGCTTGGTCCCTCCACCGCGCAAAACGGCATCTCCGTGTGTTACGCTCCATGTCCTGCCTCAAGGTTAACCAGCACAAAGGAGCTGGAAAATGGGCTTGTTTATCCAATGGAACTGGAGACAGAGATGGGATTAAGCATCCGGAAAGGCCAAAATTAACAGAAACGAGAGGCACTGTCGGCACAGGTACGAGTCGGCGTAGTTTTTCCATATATCAGTGTGGATCTGGAAAGTAAAAAGTGACCCCGGCCCGGCACGGGGAGTTCTCCCAGTCGGAGAACCTTGGCTGAGACGTTACCTTTGGAGTTGCCCGTGCGTCAGGCTTGGCATCGTTTGCACGTACCGGCTCGCGGTGGAGAGGTGTCTTCCCGCTCACCGGGGCTGCTGCACACATCCGGGGGTATTTCAGGAAACAGTAACCACCCGTCTCTGTTGTGCCATCGGTTGGGAAGAGATCCAGCGGGGTCGCCGCTGGTCCCTGTCCCCTGTCCCCTCTCCTGCAGACAGGGCACTTCCCATTTTGGTTTCCTACTGTGGATTTGTTCTCCTGGAACGCTCCCTTGTACTGCGGGTGTATTGGGCTGTAGGGCCCCTGACAGGTTTTCTCGGGTGTATCAGCTGTGCAGGGCAGGGTGGTGCTAGCGGGGGGCTGCAACCTCCCCCGTGTCCGACAGAGCCAA
>NW_010265473.1:0-446 GCF_000690775.1 Eurypyga helias
TCAGCTTCTTCAATGTGTCTTTAAGGTCCTTGTTCCTCATGCTGTGGATGAGGAAAATGACTGCTGGAGGAACCACTGAGTAAAGAATTTCCACTGGCATATCCAGAGATAGCAATGAGATGGAAGGAGGCTTCAGGTAGGCAAACATGGCAGTGCTGACAAACAGGGAGACTACAGCCAGGTGAGGGAGCCATGCGGAAAGGGTTTTGTGCTGTCCCTGCTCAAAGAGGATACTCAGCACAGCCGTAAAGATCCCAACATAGAAAGATCCCACAATGAAAACACCCGAAGTCCACAGAAATACTAAACACAATAATCCCAACTTCCCTGAGGGGAGCATGTCAGCAGGAGAGCTTGAGGATGTGGGGTATTTCACAGAAGAACTGGCCCACAGCATTGCCCTGGCCGAGTGGCAGTGAAAATGTATTGGCTGGGTGCAGCACAGC
>NW_010265473.1:534-764 GCF_000690775.1 Eurypyga helias
GCCAGGACTGTGAGAAGACAATACTCTGCTGCAATGAAAAAAGAACAAGAGAAAGACCTGGACAGCATATCCTAAATAGGAGATGGCCCTGGTATTCCAGATTGCATTGGCCATGGCTTTGAGAACAGTGGTGAAGATAGAACCCACATTGAGGAGGGAGAGTTAGAGGAGGAAGAAGTATCTGGGGGTGTGAAGGCAGTTGTCAGAGGCTGTGGTGGTGATGATGAGGC
>NW_010265474.1:0-241 GCF_000690775.1 Eurypyga helias
CGGCGCCCGCAGCCCCGTGTCCCCACACAGCCACCTCCCGGGCATCCACCGATGGATGTGCCACCCCGTCCGCTCCTGGGAGCTGGGAGGGTTGGGGTAGCATGGGCGCAGAGCCCCCCGAGATGGGAGAGCTGGGATCGCATTGGCACAGCCTGTCACGGATGGAGACCCCAGGGCTGGGAGGGTTGGGATAGCACTGGCACAGCTGGAGATCCCGGGGCTGGGAGGGCTGGAAAAGCCC
>NW_010265474.1:972-2237 GCF_000690775.1 Eurypyga helias
GCTGGGAGAGTTGGGATAGCACTGGCACAGCCCGAGCCCGCGGTGCTGGGAGCACTGGGATAGCATCGGCCCAACCGGAGATCCCGGTGCTGGGGGGGTTGGGATAGCATTGGAACAGCCAGAGCCCCTGGTGCTGGGAGGGTTGGGATAGTCCAGACCCCGGTGCTGGGAGGGTTGGGTTAGTCCTGTCAGGGATGGAGACCCCAGGACTGGGAGGGTTGGGATAGTCCTGTCACGGATGGAGACCCCAGGACTGGGAGGGTTGGGTTAGTCCTGTCAGGGATGGAGACCCCAGGGCTGGGACGGTTGGAATAGCCCTGTCATGGATGGAGACCCCAGTGCTGGGAGAGTTGGGATAGCACTGGCACAGCCGGAGACCCCGGTGCTGGGAGGGTTGGGATAGCACTGGCACAGCCCAAGCCCCCCCCATCCGCTCGGCAGAATCGGAGCGTGCAAAGAAAAACACGTCTTTCCTCGGGAACGTGGGAAAGCAAACACGTCTTCCCCCCGGGGCTGAGACTCCCCAGCGCGATAGGCGACCCCACCTCCCACGGGAATGATTCACTCGCCACCTTCGGAAGCGGAGATGGAGGTGAAGGATCGCAGAGGCTGGCAGCTCCGGGGACGGTGCGGGAGCCCGGAGGAGACACGCGTGACTCAGCCCGGCAGGAACGGCAGGAATTTGTACCTGCCCAGGGAAATCACACACAGGTATAACAGGTCCAGGCGTTCTCTGCCGCCGTAACTCCTCCAGGAAGGAGAGGGAGACCCGGGAGGGATGGGATGCTCCCAGGCGCTCCGAGACCTCGCAGCACCTCACACCTGCGTTTCCCAAGCGTGACAAACCCCGGGAGCGGAAGGCTTGGCTTTGCCCTGGAGCCCAAGGAACAGCGGCCACGCAGCCGCTGCCTTTATTCCCCACGGCCCCGCGCTCGGCTGCAAAGCACCTAAACCCTCTGAATTTGGCTCGGAAAAGAGCAGGGAAGAGGCTGCGCTGAACCTCCCGCAGACAGGCAGGAGGAGAGCGGACGGCAGCCGTCCTCGGCCGCGCTGTCCCATCCGCCGGCCTGGGGAAGGTTTGCTGTGCCCCTGCCCCTGGGTGGGGACGGGATGGGCACCCGGGACCACGACGGGGTTGTGCCAGGGAGACTCGTGCGGGAGGTGACACCCCGAGTGTCCCCTCCGTGGCACCGTGGGGATGGGAAGAGGAGCCTTACGGAGGCACCTCTGAGACCCAGTGTAGGTGTAACCCCCGTGGGGACGGG
>NW_010265475.1:0-816 GCF_000690775.1 Eurypyga helias
GGGAGGAGAGCAAACACAAAGGACCCGCACCGCTGTGACCGCGCGTCCCGCGGGGGCGGGTAGGGACAGGGAGGCCAGGGACGAGCCGCCCTCCCGGCCGCCCTCGTGGTCGCCGCTGGTGCGGTGCGTGCCGCCCCCGCAGGGGAGTTTTTGCGCAGGTCTCGGCGGTATAATTGGTATGTTGAAGCAGCAGTAGGGATCAGTGCGTGCACACACACTACACACCTTACAAGTTTGACTAGCAATAACATTGCTGCACACTAGGAGGGGAGTCAGCTCCCTATAATAGGGAACAAACTCTGCCATTGCACAAAAGCAGCGCATTTCCTTGCTTGTGAAAACCGTCCCTTCATAGAAAGAAAGAAAGGAGGAGGAGGAGCGGGAGAGGGGTGGTGGGGGCGAGGAAGCAAAAGCAAGTTACCAAGAGCAAGAACTTGTGCTGCAACAATCCTCCACTCTTCCTCTTCTCAGGACTCTGGGAGCAGGGATATTCCTTCCCCTCCCCCGCACAGTTGGCGCTAGCCCAGATTGTGGTCAGCCGCCTTTATTATTACTTCATTGAGACTGAGAAATCCTCTAAGACTTGCATTTTGGATGTAGGGTGGGGGGTGGAGGGACGAGAAGGAGGAGGGAAAAAAGGCAACATTTGCTGCTCATCATTTTCACTGCACCGCTAACGTAATTGCGCCCCCCTCTCTCCTCCCTGTCCCTCCTCAGCTTGGATTTTTCTCTTATATCTACATCACCAGTGGTATTAGGTATACTTTTTTTTTGGGGTAGCTCTGATATTCCACCCTTCTCCCCACCCCCACTCCC
>NW_010265476.1:0-271 GCF_000690775.1 Eurypyga helias
GGGGCCCACGCCGGACACCGTACCGCTGCCAAATACTGCTGCACGTGGCGCCCCCGTGCTCGTTTCACCAGGGGCAATTCCTGCAGTACTAACGGCTGCGCCGGGGCAGGGAACCTCTTACCCAGGCCCTTGGCTTTCTTCCTCTCCTGAGCCTTCCTCTGATCCCGCTCCCCACACTCCTCGGTCCCCTTCGTGCTCTCCTTCTCCCCGTTCATCTCAGGGCCGCCTGCCTCCTGGTCGCCGTTCCTCGGGGACTCGCTCCGACCCTTCT
>NW_010265476.1:363-728 GCF_000690775.1 Eurypyga helias
GCAGCCACGCGGTACGTGTTCAGGATGTCCTCCAGCTGCCGGCTCAGCTCTTCGGAGACGTCGCGCACGGCAGGCCGGGAGGACTTGGTGTCCTCCTGCGCAGGAGGAGCTGTGGGAGACGGGAACACCAAAGCTGGATGCTTCCCCCACACCATCTATTCCGCGGTTTATTCCTGGGTGCTCCGCGGCACCAGGCCGGCTGCGCTTCCAGCAACACGAGCTGCTTTGCTCCAGAGGCGCGCTCCTCACGCCTCCCGATCCTGAAGGCACGAGCAAACCCCCGACATCTGTCTAGAGCGGAAGCTCCCCCCTCTCCCCACCATCCCCAAGGGAAAGCAGGTTGTGCAGGAGCTTCCCCCGGCGGG
>NW_010265477.1:0-7969 GCF_000690775.1 Eurypyga helias
ATCCATGTCTCTCCAGTTTCGAGAATAATAACAACTGAGTTAGTGGGATCACACTTTCAGCCTAGAAATTCATTAATGTCTACTGTTCCTGTAGCAGGTAACTACTCCCATAAAAGTTACATATGATCATTATCATTAATTCACCAATCTAAGGTCAGGTTCAATTGCTCTTAAATTTAAATGTTCCCAGTCATTATCTGCCTAGAAGTGTTGATGCAATTTGTTTACTCATGAGTGAGATATAAAGGCTTTTAAAACAGAGAGCTATTATTCAAGGATAAATTTTCAAGTTTTTCTGTAAGTAAGTACTAATTTTTACATGGTATCTTGAAATTAAAACCTGAAAGTGTTTCAGCTTCACTAAGTACATCAAGCTTTTGATTTTCTGCTTATTTTTTCTTCATTTTCTTGTTGTCATGACCACCTGAAATTGTCATGTGGGAAAAAAAAATTTTTATATTACTGGTTTTTTTATTATGTTACATGCTGTTAAAAATGTTTTTACCCATTGTTTTTTTGTTTTTCTGGCATTTAACATATAAATTCCAAATAATATTTTTTTAAAGTAGTTAATCTGCCACGTTAAGCATAGGTAAACCTGAACATTATCTTCAACTATAACAGTTTTTCTCTGTTCCTGAAATCTGATTTTAGATAATCAGAGTGTGAGTGGTGGTATTTAATGAAACACTAAAGCAAGCTATTGTTAACAACAGCCTTTCTTTTTGGTAAAATATAAAAGCACTAACAACCACTAACAACAACCTCCAGGAAATCAACTGAGTGAAAAAGATAAAAAACAACAAACAGAAAAGTAGTAATAAAATTATATGGTTTTATCCATGTGTTTCTTCATGGGCTGCTTCCTGTGAGCTGATGTAGTACTCACTAAATACCGCCTTATTCTCTAATATCATCAGGACCTTCTTTAATATTCTCTAATAGCATTGAGGCCTTCTGCTTGACTTTTAACAATCTCCATGGATGCAGACTCAACTGCCCTGACAACCTGTTCCAATCCTTGATTACCCTCATGGTGAAAGACGTTTTCCGTATAGTGAGGCAGAATTTACCAGAATTTTTCAGTTTGTGTCCATTGTCTCTCATCCTTTTACTGTCCACTTTGGAGCCAAGTCCGGCTCTGTCACCACTGTGTTTTTCCATCAGGTATTGCTGCAGGGGAAAAAAAAAATCTGCCTTGGTCTTGTAAAGGTAGAAAACCCCAGTTCTGTCAGTTTCTCATTCAAAGTCTCCAGCTGTCCCATCTGTACTGGGGAGCCCAAAATTGTACACAGTATTGCAGATGTAGTATCTCAAGTACCGAAAAGAGGTGAATAATCACTTCCCTCTACCTGGTATATACTTACTTCGTAATATGGCTCTTGGTGTGATATATAACATTACAATATACCATGGCTGTAAAAAGACTACGGTCAGAAATCAAGGTGCAACACCAGCAATAAGACTTGCTTTAAGAACACTTATCTCTCTCTGTTTAGAAAACTATTAGATTAGACAGGAAGGGTCTGACAGAAAGCTGTAGGTTAAACCAGCACACCGGATAATATATACAGACTAAATTAAGACCAGATTGGATGCTAGACAGGGAGAAGCTTGGACTGAAAAATAAGGAGACAGATAATAACATGGAGCAGAAAATTGGAATTAATGGAAGCTGAGAACTGGAGATCCCTCTCCTAAATTGTTACAGAATATTTTTTCTTGAATCTTCTACAGCTATGGACATCTTTGGGAACTCAAAGAGAAACATCTAATCTATTTCTAGCTGTTTGTTTTGTTAAGATGTTATACAACATTCTAAATAAGATGCAGTTTCATAAACTCTCAGACATTCATGTTTAGGTAAAATGATTTGTAAGACATAATGTAGGTGTGAATACCAATTATCATCTGCCAAAATGAAACACATCTGTCTCAACAGCTTATGAAGACATTACTCAGCAGCATGGTTGCATGAGGTCCTAGGCCTGAATTCAACCCTTTAAAAATTTAGGTATATAATCACTGGATAACAGGCAATGTGAGGAAGTAGTAAGGGGTGGTTTAGTCTGGAAGTGATGACAGACAAGCCAGGAGCCAAAGTGACAACAATACAGGCAAGGATCATCGCCTCAATGACAAGAAAACAGTCCTGTAGTATTCAAATGAGGCAAACAGAGCGGATCCTGTGACAGCAGGAGCCTAGTGATCACGACATAAGCCCCAGGTGGTTAGGTAAGTTCAACATTAATCCAAAAGCCTGGTTAGCAACTGGGCTGGAGCTCAAATGATGTTCTTGGTTCAGTGACAGTGGGAGCTAGTGAAGGTCCCAGGTGAGGTTAGCATGAGTAATTCAGGCTTATTGGTGCACTCAGGACCCCGACAGTAAACACCTCCAAAAGATGGTTCAGCTCACCTAAAATCTAAATTTACAGCTGGAAGTACTTAATTCTTTTTACTCAATGTAAACGAGGTGAAGATTGATTCCTTACTTAGGAATCTCACCTTAGTTCATGAAGTAAACCTGAATATATGAATATGCTTAATATTATACAAAAAAGCTCAAGAAATAAACTGAAGGAATAATGTGGGCCTGAAGAAATGCAATTAAATGATAAAAATATATGTTTTGATGACCATGTAAAATGTAGAACTGCCACCAAGGAATGATGGACTGTGGACCTAATCCTATTCACAGAGATACTTCTTTTTTAAGTATGATCATTGTTGAATTTACAGATTTTGGTGCTTGGAATTCTAGGTTTGGGATAACACCTAAGGCTTGCGGTCACAGAAACGTACCAAATGAGAAACCATCTACAGAGAACAGTTACTATCACTGCTGTTGTTAGCTACATTAATTTTCTTCCTGTTTATGCAGTTATCTTAGTTCATGGGTTATGTGGCATAATAATAATAATCATTAAAAAAATAATTAAAATAATGATAGCAGTAATAATAAAAACATTCATTTGATAATAAAATAAATAAATAAAGCAGAGTCTGAAATCAAACAAACAATAACCTGTAACCCTAATTTCTGAACTCTCAAACATATGTAACATGAGGAAAGTTCAGATGGATTGCCTTGATAGTTACTGTCAAGACAAGCTCAAGATGAGAGTCAAAGACATAGGATATACATGTTAGCTAGAGAAGCAAAATTCAATGAAAAAAACCCCAGGTTTGTTGAATTAAAGGACATTTTTCACTATGTCTCATCTGCATTCAGCATATGTTTTGGAAATCTCAGATTTACCTAGAAAATTATCTATATAACTGCTAGATTTAGCTAATCTTAAAAAAGTAAATATCTTCATAAATGAAACTTTATGACAACATGTTTTTTTAAGTTTTGGAAATACTAATGATTTACATCATAATAATAAAAGCTGATGCAATATTCCATTTCATATAATACTGTGGAATGCCTGAATAATGAGAATAACTGAAAAGAGATATTCTGATAATAGCTATGTTATTGCATTATGTACAATTGAAAACATAAACTCTAACAATTACATTTAGGATTATCTGACTCATTATATCTTCTCTGTTGTCTCTTTATTTCCTGAAAACATTTTACTATTATTTTGCTATCCTTGCTAAATTACTTTAAAAATATAGCCATGCACACATTTAGTCCCTTTGATCTCAGAAGATAATAAACACATGAACAGGTCTTCCTATTACAAGGATCCATGACTTCATGCATGTGGTGACTGGGGAGCAGAGAGGTAAAGAACAAAGAACTCTTCATTAGGCCTCATATCATAATATAGAAAGAGTCATATCTGGCTCAAAATAATTGTTTTTCATTATGTGATGGTATATTAATATAAGAAATACATGTGAGAAATCCAGAACTCATTTAAAGACAAAAATATTTATTTATATTATCAAATAATACTGTCTCTGAATTTTTATAGTTCATTTTCTTTTCATTACTGCTTTGATCAAAGTCACATGTTCACAGTAATTAAACTAATAATCCTTTTTATGTCAGAAACAGTGGCAGGGAGGCAAGAACCTGATTGCTTTGTTCTTTAATTTTTCTAGAAGTTTTAAAAGGTCCACATTCTCCCTCTGGGTACATGTCTGTTATAAACACTCAGCATAAATGTTCAAGGGCAGTGTTTTGTTCATTTGAAAAAAAAAAACCACCCAGTATTACTGAATATATGGCACTATTTCTGCCATCATGTAACAAGTATCACAAATAACTATAAAAGCTGTACAATATGTGCCCAGTTATACCACTATAGAAGGCTATAATCTGGTTTTAGATTCCTACTTACGTCAAAGGAATAGAAAATTAATCCTTTGATTGGAAAAGTGGGGTTTTTTTTCAGTTCCTTCTAACATATTAATTCTGCGAATGCTGCTTCAGTCCATGCAATGTGAAATGACCTTTTTCAGTCCTAGTCTGAATTAGTATATTAACAGCAGTAATACTGAGGTCCCAAGACTGATGATGCAGTAGTTTTCCAACCTACTCATACTGAACTTCAAACATATTCATAGAAATTCTGTTGAAGTTACTGTCTCAGAAGTATTTTTGCAATGTGTGTGAACTACACATGATGGCACAACTGACAGACAAGTGTTTTCTACAGATCCTTGGAAGTGAAATAGAGGAAGATACTTCCCTAAGTTTAAAGTTCATGTGAACCTTGTCCCTATCTTTTACCTTATTTAGATCTCACGTGAGTATAAACTGAACAAAAAAGTAGAAAATCTAACAAAAATCTAACTCTTCTAGTCATCACTGGTGGCTCATGCCAGCTATTTAAATTGCAGAACAATAAACAGAATAATTGTCTTCACAAATACACGACCCACACACATCCACTGACAAGTGACGCAATCCTGAAGGCTTAGCTGGCTGTGAAACTGCTGCATGTCACTCAGCATTTGGATACCTTGAGCAGCTGGAGTGTGTCTGGCTTTCCAAGACTATGGTGCCAGGAACAGCTGAGCCAGACACTTATACTATTGTGTGTTATCTATAGGCCGTGTGTATTTGTGTGAGACGGAGAAGAGAAATTGTTAATGACCTGCTATACCCATCTCACTCAGGTTTTATGTCACAGAGTGGCCTTTTTCTGTTCTTAAGGTTACCTCACCCTAAATTTCCCTTTGTCAACAGAAAACACCATAACATATTCATGCTCTTTTGGTCATTGTGGATGACAGTATTGTGGAGGTAAGAGGGATCCTCTGGAGGTCTTACAATCCAATGTGCTTGACCAAAGCTGAGTAACCTAAGTTTTCAGTCCCCCTCACTGTCCACTTATCAAGTATGTACTTCGTTAGATGGTCTAATAGGATGTTATGGCAAGCCTTAATAAAATAAAGACAAAAACATTCACTGCTCTCCCCTCATGCACAGAGCCTATGAGCTCCTCATAGAAGACTATCTCATTGGTTAAGCATGATTCCTAATTCATAAATTCTTACAGATAACTCCCAGTCATCTTCTTACCCTTCATATCCTTGGGAAGGATGATTCCCTCCACCAGGTTCTCAGAAATCAAGGTGACACTGAGAAAGCTGAAGTTTTCTGGATCTTCACTCTTGGAGAGAATAATGACACTTACCTTCTTCCAGGCCTCAGGAAACTTTTCTAACCATCACGAATTTTCAAAGAGGAAGAAGAATCAGGGATGAGCAGGGATCTCCTTCTAGAACTTAGGTAGAAAAGGATTATGTGTGGTAATTGGAAGCAAGGATAGGTGACACGGGAGGACTAAAGAGATGCTGTTTGCCACAGTAGGGAGAAAATTTATGTGGAAAAAACTCAAAGTTCAAACTGGCCTATACTGGGGCCAACACTTCCAAGGATGTGTCAGCCACAACTTCTCTGGGCAACCTGTTCCAAGTGCTTCACCACGCTATCCATGAAGAACTCTTTCCTGATACCTAATCTAAATCTACCCACTTTCAATTTAAACCAGTCACCCTATGTCTTGTCACTACAGGCCCTTGTAAAAAATCCTCCCCCAACTTTCTTGTAGGCCCCGTTCAGGTACTGGAAGGCTGCTATAAGGTCTCCCTGGAGTCTTCTGTTCTCCAGGCCAAACAAGCCCAGCTCTCTCAGCCTTAACCCAGTTCTATCAGCCTTAGGATGTAAAATGGACCTGCAGAACAATGAGGTGTAAAAGGATGTTAGAAAACGTGTCACAATGATCCTAACTTGCCCCTATAGCAAGGAAAAAATGAAAAAAAATATTCCTTCTGGCAAAGGACTCTAGATGCTGACAACCCACTGTACACCCAGAATAAATAAATTTTCCTTTTGTTTGAAGTTAATCTCTCAAGTGATGTAATGAGTGATTCCTATTTCTAGTATAGTGAAATTTGGTGAATAACAATTCTCTGATCACCATTTCCACTGCTTTTATGATTTCATAACTCTCAGCTACATCTTACTTCAGACAATCAAATCAAAGAACAATATTGTCTGTAGGGAATCTCTGGGAGTAATCCTTCCTCATTTTTCCCCTTACCCCAAGCTGAACCTGCTCAGAGCACGTTGCTCACAGCTGAGTCTTGTCAAGTTTTGACTGTCTCTGAGGAGGAAGATTCCATGACCTCTCCAGGTAAAATCTTCCAGGTTTTAAATATCTGTGTTGTAATTTATTTTCCAATAATATTTAATGCAATTTCATAAATTTTAGTGCAACATCTGACCATTACCTTTCATACATTTGCTGTGTATGTCTGAAACAATAATGATGATATCTTTCCTGAGTTTTGACTGTCAATTCCATGCTCAGTGTCGTGCAAAGTCTTTTCCTAACATTTACCTTACCTCTGTCTTACAGAAACTGTTTTTTCATACCCAGACACAATTTTGTAAGGTCTTCTCAGAACTCCTAACCATCCATACAATATGTAAATTATCTTAGTATCTTTTCCAAACTCACAGATGTTACCCCATGTGCTTTTCATCAAGATACTAAAGAAGATAATACAATGTGTTGTACCAACCATTCTGAGGGACCTCTCTACTGACATTTCTCTATTAGGAAAAGTCACCATAAAGTCCTAAATTTTTTTCCAAATCCTTAATCAGTTTTCCTGGTGAGTCTGAATTTCATCCCCTCCCACCCCAAACTCAGGGACAACACCTGCTGCCCTACATTGATGGGTCTGGGACTTCTGGCCCAAAGGCCCCAGGGACACAGACAGGGCTTTTTAGGTATAATAGAATTGTTGTTCTCTATATATGTTTCCTTTTTGCCTGTAAAAATATGTTGACTATATAAAATCTAAGTACTCTTTCATGCCTGATGGCTTTCCCTCTGCTTTTACTGAAAATACTACTCCATGATATTTCTCTTCTGATTATAAGCAGATTGGTTCCTTTCTAATTAATGTGAACATTGAGTTTACTGTATAGTTTCCTCAGGTCTTGCATATGTAACTGGCAGCATTACAGAATCTGTTGCTATGAGACCTGGAATCCCTGCTGGATAGAACTCTAGCAACATGAATTTCACCCCTAAAATGTTCCTCCTACTTTTCCCTACTTTATTTTGTCAGAATGGATTAGGACCATTAGGTCTGCTCTTCCTCATCAAATAGCCTTCTTTGTTCATCCTTAGTATCACAAACTCAGCAGTCACTGAATAATTATGCAATTTATTACTACCAGCATCTTCTTCTTCTACCTCTGAGGATTCCCTGTTCTCTGAGTCTACAGTGTCTTTTCAATACCTTAACAACTAAAGTGAGGCCCAGGTTAAGATACAGAAGTGTGGAGAAGAGTGCAAGGAGAACTGAATTTTATACTCTTACAGATTCCTACTCCCAGTGTAAACTAATCAATTAGCACACTTTCTCTTGTAGTTGCTCAGAAGCTGCCTTTTTATCCTCTCAGGCCAAAAGGAAGCTCTGCTTCATCATTGGGATGAACTTGACAACACAATCCTTTTCATACTGTTGTGGTTTAACTCTGTCTAGC
>NW_010265478.1:0-21956 GCF_000690775.1 Eurypyga helias
CGACCGGTCCAGCGGGGTTGGCGGTAACAGACGGCCCCCGGTTGGCAGGTCCCTCAGGCCGGAGGAGAAGACGCGGTTAGGCTCGGGGGAGGTTTTGGGGAAGCCCTGTTCTGCTACCTTGAGTTCTTTGGGGCCTCAGGAAACAGGCAAGCTGTCGCCGCGCCTCTTGTGACGCTCGAGGATGTGGCTGGGGGGCAGCAACCTTCGGAAGACCTTCGGAAGTTTCAGACCTGTTTAGTTGTTTGGGAGTTCTTTGTGCTAACCACCTGCTGCCAGCCTCAGGGAGTCTTCTGGTGCAAAAAAATGTTTTCAGGCACGTCAAGAGGAAGTCTTCCTCATTTTTTTTTCTAAGAGTCCTTATAAAGCGATGTTTTGCTTAAGAGTAATTTTCATATTAAAAAGACTAGTGTACTTTTATGTGTATCTGTATGTGTATGTTTAAGTTACATGTTCCAAGAAGTAAACTACTTTACAGGGTTTAACTTAAGGTGCTTTTAGAGCTGTTGTGTCTGACTAGAATAGAAGGCTCTTAATATATTTGGTAACTTGGAAAAAGAGAAAAAATGTCCATATCCATTTTTGTACCAGCAGTGTGACTATACCAAGTACTGGAATAGCAACAGGATTTGGGTTTTTTAGGAAAATAGAGAGATGGGGGGGATAATGGTCAGCGTAGAGGCAATTTCAGACTTGGACGTCAGGAGCAGAAGGTATTTTGGTTTTGACTTTTGTGCCACAGGGATACTTGTGTTAATCGTAGTTGTGTGGAAGAGCACGCAGAAATAGTTGCATTCTTAAACTTAGTATGTTTTTCTGTAGCAAACCATAAGATGATGGAGTTTGGGATTTTTTTATTTGGATGTTGGTTTTGAAATTTTAAATGGATTTGTTCGTTATGGTTAACGCTGGCTCTAGAGGATCTAGAAGAGTGAATGATTTTGCTGCCTGTTTTGCAGTATAAATCCAAAATTGCCCAAATAATTTTCAGTTCAGTGTTAAGCACTTCTTTGTTATTAATGCTTTTGGGGGGCTTTTGGGCTGTTGGCTCCATGCTGATTTTTCTCGTTTGGTGCTGTCTTTCAGATGGGACACCCAGGCATGCCGCACTATCCTCCCATGGGAATGCACCCGATGGGTCAGAGACCACCAAATATGCCTCCGGTTCCACACGGTATGATGCCTCAGATGATGCCCCCCATGGGAGGACCACCAATGGGGCAGGTAAGGGCGTTATGAAGATCTTTCTCTTTCCTCCTTCCCATACTGACGTCAGGTAATCTCTGGGGTAGGTAAGTGTGCAGAGGGTGAGGTTAATGGCTCGGGGGATTTTATGCCACAGTTCCTACCCGTGCAGAAACTCTTCTCGTTTGTAACAGGTAATTGATGCATCTCGTGTAACTGTAAACAGCTGGAGTTAAGAATCCATAATTTGTCTTTTCTTAAAGCTTTTTGGTAGTTTTCTTTCAGTTTTGAAGAAGTAAGTTTGTCTTACTGATCCTTGCGAGAAACATGAAGCAGTGTCTCTTTGCAGAGGTAGCAATGGCAGAGAATTCTTGGCTCTTACATCTGCACAGATGAAAATGTCAGGGAGATGTATAATTACGTTTTGATTTTTTGCGTAATTCCTTCTTGAATCCTAGGGAATGGCTTATAATTTGTGTATATACAGTTGTTGCTAGTGTCATGTAGTTGAAAAATAAACTTGTCCATTCAGGTTGACAGGTGTGAGCCTGGGTTGACAGGTAGAGTAGCCAGAAGCATATTTGTGTGTTTTGCAAACTGATAACTGAAAATAGCAGCTTTCAAAGATCCTTTCCTGTGTGGTTTCTGATTCAGTTCAGAACTTCTAAAGGAAACAATTCTCTTTCTGGATGTAATAAACATTCTAGAGATACTACTTGTGATGGTTTATGTAAGTAGAAACCAAGCGTCGCCAACTAGAGCAGAGGGATAGAGGAAAACAGAGCAGAAAGAGCATGGCAAGAAAGATTAACCGTTTGAGAATAGCCCGCAGGGTCACGCTGGCAACTCAGTGTCTTCCTTTGCCATAACTTGGATAGAGCATGTGTGAGTCTCTTTTTTTTGTTTTGTTTAAACCTGGGCTATAAAGGCTTGGTAGGAATCTCTTTGGTGGGTTTTGCAGCCTGTTCGAGCTTCTGGTGTAAAAATAATGCAGTTGTAAAAGAAGAGGAGGATTTGACCATGATGGCCATGATGAGCTTGTGTGTGTGTTCATTAGAAACTTAAGTAGCAGTTCTGTTTTACTCCTCTACTGAACAGTTCTTCTGTAGCTTATGTTCCCCTGTTTTCACTCTCATATATTGAATATTTCAACCTTTAGTACTTTAGTGAGCAGTATAGACAACTTGGATCTTTTTGGTAGACACAGAGCAAAAAACAATACGGAGAGGAGACGAGAGGCTCAGTCATCGCCTTGAGGATGAGACAGAACAGTGGTATTCTCACACCAGAACTATATTGTGCTGGAAGTATCAGCCCATGTTGGCTCATTGCCTTGATGGAATAAGCTCTTTCTTCCAGCAGATGTGGGAGGTTTATTTGTGAGACTTTGCAGGATGGGGTTTTCTGTAGCTTGTTTTCTCCTTGGTGAGGCAAACCCCTGAGGACAGGTGACTACTTTGTACAGGTAATAGCAACAGCCTCCCATCGGCATCATTCAGAGGAAGGTCTTTTGGAAAAGAATTAGCTCTCCATCCCTTTTTTTTTTTTGACTTTGGGTTAGTTTTACACAGAAACCGAGCAGCGCGCTGGGTTTATTTAGGACCTGAGCCAGGGTTTTTCAGAAGCTTCACCAGCTCAGCGCCCCCCTTAGTTAAAAGTAGCAGTGGGGCAAGAGTGCTTTCTTCTCCTGCTTCTACAGGATGGCGAGGAATAGGAGGGGCCGCCTTCCAGTCTTTCCTTCCTCCCTCACCCTCCCAAGAAAACCTTGTGGATTTGAGGGTGGAGCAGTAGCCCTACCACATATCCCTCTCTCCGCACGAGATGCAAGATGAGGAGAGTGGTAACCTGATGCTCCCTGAAGATACAGGGGGATGGGGTCACTTGGCCAGCCTGCCAAGGACGATAAAGGTAAAGGGGCATGACTGAAAAGTTGAAGGGGGTTGGCTTCTCAAGACCTGTTCGGGATGAGTGGCCAAAAGCTCATGTTCGTGACGACCTGAATTACGTATCTTGTTCATTTTGCCACTTTTTAATGGCTTGTTAATACCTGAAAGCCAGGATCGGCAAAAATAATGGGAAACATACAAGGTATTAATCGCTTTCCCTGTAGCATTTTTGACACGTTTTCAGTGCCTCACTTCAGTGATGCATAACTTCTCCGTAACTGTCCCTTCGAGACTGTAAGTCTAAATATTTGAGCAAAAGCTGGCTTATCTGAGTAGCGGTTCTGTGGTTTTTCTGGTCTCCTTGGACCACCCAGCAAACTCAGATATGAGTCTAGGCTCACACTTTTCACTTCTGTAGTGTGGTATGTCCCCATTGCCAGGATGCTGTAACACTGTATGTCTGTTAAGGCTTTTTTTTTTCCTAGTCCTTTAAAGAAAAGAGCTCAGAATTGGTTTAGAGCTTTGTTTAAATTTATGCTGTAATACTGTATGTCTGTGTTAAGGCTTTTTTTTTTTCCTAGTCCTTTAAAGAAAAGAGCTCAGAATTGGTTTAGAGCTGTGTTTAAATTTAATAGTTTTCTTCATCTTGAAGTAATTAATTCTTCTGGTGTCTGTAAAGTGTGTGTTTCTATTTGTGAGGTGGGAGGGAATGGAGGCAGGTTGAAAGTTGTCAAAAAATGTGAGCAGAACTAATCTTAGATTCTGTGTTAACCTTGCCGGTGTTCAGTTTGTTCCTTGTGGCCTTGGAATTTGGCAGAAATCTTTCCCAACCTTTATTTTTTCTTCTTTAACTTAAGATTTCCATAGTAGCTTATTAACAGATCACACATCATTTGCTCTTGTTCTTTTGTAGTTGGAATGGTCATCTTTATTAATATTTCCTGTCAGACTTTGGGATACTGTGGACATGTCATTCCTAGTGTCCATTTTGTAGGAGTGTAGTGAAGGGAATGAGAATTCTACAAGAGAATTCTACAAGAGAATTCTACAAGAACACAATTACTTTGTGTTCCCAAGTGCTTAAAAGGGTTGTTTTTTGAATTAAAAGCTAATACCAGGTAATTGCTTTTAAATAAAAGAATCCTCATATTTTATGTTTAAAATATCATAAAATACATCTGAAATACTTTTTAATTACAGATGCCTGGAATGATGCAGTCAGTAATGCCAGGAATGATGATGTCCCACATGTCCCAAGCTGCTATGCAGCCTACAGTTCCGGTGAGTTGAACTTAACTTTTCTGGTTTTGAAAAGGTTTTTGTGCCAATTCCTGTCATTACTTCAGTACGGCTGTGCCTTTGTTTGCTTGAGCTGGATTATGAAAAAGGAAGTGCTAATTGCAGTGGTTTTATCTAGCTCTTGAGTTACTGTGGGCGCTGGCAGCCCAGAAAGCCAACCGTATCCTGGGCTGGATCCAGAGCAGCTTGGCCAGCAGGGAGAGGAAGGGGATTCTGCCCCTCTGCTCTGGGGAGACCCCCCCGCAGTTCTGCCTTCAGCTCTGGGGCCAAACAGCAGAAGGACACGGAGCTGTTGGAGCGAGTCCAGGGGAGACCACGGAGATGCTCCGAGGGCTGGAGCCCCTCTGCCATGGGGACAGGCTGGGGGAGGTGGGGAGTTCAGCCTGGAGAAGGGAAGCTCCGGGGAGACCTCAGAGCCCCTTCCAGTGCCTGGGGGGCTACAAGAAAGCTGGGGGGGACTTCTCCCCAGGGCAGGGAGTGACAGGACAAGGGGTAACGGGGTTAAATGGGAAGAGGGAGACTGGGATGGGACATCAGGAAGGAATTCTTCCCGCAGAGGGTGGGGAGGCACTGGGACAGGTTGCCCAGAGAAGCTGTGGATGCCCCATCCCTGGGAGTGTCCAAGGCCAGGCTGGATGAGGCTGGGAGCAACCTGGTCTAGTGGAAGGTGTCCCTGCCCACGGCAGGGGGGTTGGAACTAGATGGTCTTTAAGGTCCCTTCCAACCCAAACCATTCTATGGTTCCATGATTGTTCCTTGAGATATGCTAGATGCCTGAGATTTCATAGCAGAGAAGGGATGTTAATTATCCTAAAACTGCAGGAAACTTCAGTTCCTGGGCTTTATCCAACACCAGAGAATCTGCCTGTTAGTTACAGCTTTGTCTCTCACTGCTGTTGTGGGGTTAACAAGATGTGTCTGTCACAGCCTTAGTGTAGTGTAAGTAGAAGTCAGTACCTCCTTAGGCTGTTCGTGGGAGCCGTGCTTCGTTAGTTCTTATGCTCCTGTAGCTGCTTCCTAACACACTGACTATTTTAGAAGCTGTCAGGTAGGGAGGGTGTTAGTGACTCTGTTTCCCATACAGAAGTGGTTAGTAATTTCTGACGAGTGATACTCACAGAACATTTTGAAATAATTTCAGACCTTCAGAGAAAAATCTTAAGTGCTGTGGCCCAAAGAGACTTAAAAGTGGAGGCAGGACTAAAATCAGTCCAATTTAGAGTTTTACTGTATATTTTCATGTATTTTGGCAAGAAGGTGGATAATTTGGGTTTCTAATACAGGATTAGGAATACATCTGGACTGAATATGGATATATGGCATTTAGGAGGTAAAGTGGCATGGCAGAGGGCTCCAGCTTTTGACTCTGCCCTCGACCCTCTTGGCAGTGACAGCAGGAGCCCACACCTCTGCGCACGTGCAGGTGAAGGTGTTTGTGTGTCATGGCAGTGTTCTTGTGCCTCTCTGCTACCGTATGCCTACTGCAGCCTGGAAAGTCTGTCAGGAATGACGACTTTACCACGTCCTAGTTTACAATAATTTGTAGCTGAGGAAGAAATTGTGACCTTTCAGCCCTGATGATTTGCTTGGTAAACTTTGTGAGTTTGACTTGTTATAATTTTGGCTGCTGGATGGAAAATACCTTCTCTGAGTGTAAAACAGGATCTCAAGCTCGTTGAGGCTGATGGGATGGTGTTAGTGATGTCGGGGCTCTTGGGTCTTGGCTGTCCCATCCCGTGTGGTGGTCTTTCACACCACCCCTATGCAGGTTCACTAGCTGGTCTGCGATCTACAGAAGCGTGTACTTCCAGAACGCTGGTTCGAACCAGAGTAGTTACTAAAAATGAGTATTTCAGTCAGATTAGTGCTTTTAGAATAGCAAGTTAGAAAACATAGGCACCTGAGAAGAAACATGTCACAGAGATGACTTACTGGGGACACAAATACAACTGTGGCCTTGCTTAAGCGACAGCACCAACGCTCACAGGCGTACACGTGCAGACAGCAGTGGAGATGGTTTTTTGATGTACAAAATGCACTTTAAAGAGCTGCATTTCATTGATTATTCACCTGATTCATCAGATAATATGGATATAATTGATCAAATATAATTTCTTTCATATTTTTAACAAATTTTACTTTTTGATTTGAGGAGGTTTGTTAATAAAGCTTGTAGAAGATAAGCCCTAGCAAAAGAGAAACCTGCAGGCTGTTTTTTTGCCTGCAGGAAAAGAAAGAAATTGAGAAAACTCTATTAGAATTCTGTTCATCTTTTTCCTTACTTTGGAAGAATTTCAAAAAGGGTGTCTGTAAGAGCTTTGGTTATTTTCAAGCAGTTTTATGAATGCAACAAATTCAACACTAATATCCTCAAAGGCTTATGCCACATAATTATAACAGAAGCCTGCTCAGCCACTCCAGCAGAAATTCAGAGTATCATTTTTTTTTTCCTCCCAACCTATTTGTCTGGGAGATGAAGATGTGTATTGTATAGATTGCCTTTCTGGGGAGTAGCTTGATGTTCCTAATCGCTTATTTAAGGACCAATAATAATCAGGTGGGCGATGAGAAGGTAGGAATCTGTGTTTAAGGCAGTAGAGCATTTTGGTGCTGAAAGAGCTTGTTTGGATGTGTACCGTATTTATTGATGATTTAATTACCATGCACTTGGTACTTAAATGTCTGTTGATTGTTTCTACAGCCAGGGGTGAACAGTATGGATGCCCAAGTAGGTAAGTACAAACCATTTGTTACCATTTCCAAATATTTCACCTAAATTAGGTGAAGTATTTTAAAAACATACAGTTTTCTGTGAAATGCATTTTAGCATTTCAGTAACTGAAATCTTCATTGATTCCCAGGAAAAACTTCTTTCTTTTCTTCCAAACACCGATTAATTCGAGTCTTTATATAGAAGAATAAAGCAACCAAACCTTTCTTTGAATTAATCTTTTAAATGTTATTTTTTTAGGCGTAACACCTCCTGGAACTCAGGTAAGTGAAACCCACACATCTAGAAGACTGTAATAGCAGTGTGGAGTTGTGCCTACGCAGCTTTGCAGGAACCTTGCATCTCACTTTTCTTCTTGTATGGCGCTGCTTTGCTGCTTTGACTGTCAATCTGTAATTAATCTGAAAATTAACAGCTCCGAATGTTTCTGATTTGTCAGGTAGATACGGTTTTCATGGTCTCCTCGTGTGAAAGCAGTGTTTTGTTATTTATAAGCCTGAACTGGAGCAGGGGTGACTTTCTAGTTCTGGTATGCAGGATGGCAGTGTGAGAGGTTTCTGGTGGTGGTTTTGGGTCTCTGCCCTACCCGAGCAGCAAGTGACCCAAAGCCTAGATCCCTGTGTTACTTTAAAGCACGCTGTCTTGATGTAAATCTTCCCTCGTGTTGGGCTAGGTAGTTATTAAGTGTAGAGCTGGGGTTTTAGTTGTGCTGCAGCAGTTCCTCTTTCTGTGTTTTCCTTCTGTTTTTCCTTTTGTCCTTCCGTGTCAGTGACCAGAGCAGACTTGAAGCAGACTTTTATTTTACTTAGGTTTGGGTAGCTCTTTGCCCAGTCCATATTAATGAGCTGCCAAAGCAAAATACTCTGATACATGCGGCAGGGTGTGGTGGGCAGGGATGAAACCTTCCTTGTTGTGCTTAGGGGGAGAAGCTAGGTCAAGGTTCTGGCCTTGTTCAGACCCCTGTGATTTACTGGAACCTTTGTTAGCCTTCTCAGCTCACTGAGAGCTTTGTTACCAGACATGAACAATAAGAAGGCAATAGCCTGTAGTTACCCACAGTAACTTTGAGAACATCACTGTGGTTTCTGAAGAATATAAAGTACTAAGCTCGAAGGAATGGTTATCACTTCATCATTCGTTGGTAGCTTAGCTTCACTTCTCCCCCCAAGTCTTGACACTATTTGGAATTTGCTTTTGTGAGTGTTGCCTTCCAGGTCTGTGGGAACACTGCATAATTCAGTCGCTTTAGAAGGAATAAATACTGGGTCTGTTACATGGAAGCTGATTTAATGTGGGGTGAACTGGTAAAGAGGAAGGTGGCTTGCAGGCCAAATTTACTCCTCTAGGTGATTTTTCCATCCTCTTCCACCTTTCCATGTGATGGGAAATGACTGATGGAACAGAACTGGTGCTGTAGATCTTGGTATTGAAACTTTTGAATCCTGAATCAGTGTAACTTTGTATTGACATAGGCATCTGGAATTAATCTCAAATTCTAAATTTGTCTTTCGTGGCACCTGGAATGACTGTGAAGAACTTCCAGTCACTATCAGATTGCTAGTTAAAATTTTATAACTATTAAATTGCTTCCCTAGAAGATATCCCAGACAGTTTTTAAAGTGAAGAAGAAAACAGTTTGGCTGGATAACATACGAGGCAGAATCTAAAAAGTCACGTGTCCTCAAAGATGCCTCTTGTAAGTGTTTAGCTTCAAAACTGGGGACCTTGTACCTAGCTTAGTTATTAAATATCGGTGACTAGCAATTGTCCTTTGATTTCCATGAGGTTTGCATTCTGGGGAACTGAACAAGGCGAGTGAACCTGTAAAAGGTTGTTTCTCCTCAGCCATCTCCAGTAACTGAGGGTAGATGGGCTGGTGAGTACAGCTTTAGCCTAATTGCAGAGAGTTTGTATGGGTTGCTGATAAAAAGCAGTAGGGAGGTACCCCTGAGTTCACACTCGACTTTCAAAGTCAGAATCATTTGGAAACAAATTTCTCTTACTTTTGAGAACTTGGTGTGCTTCAGTTCTGCTTCCTTCTCTGCTGAAAGTGGCTGCCTTGGGGTGCGGAATGGGAGAGGGCTGTGAGACACTCCCACCAGCTCTTCTCACAGAGGAGCAGTTTCCTGGACAACACTGACCTAAGTGTGTTCAGGTTTTGGCTTGCTGTCTTTCCTTTGCTGCTGAATGACTTAGTATGTTGAATATACGTGTTCAAATGAAAACAAATATTAACCAGAATGTCTTTTCAGAGCTCTGTTTTGTTTCGCCCTCAGACAACGCATCCCGTAGTTTGTGCAGCCCAGCAAACTGCCACAACCAACAGTTCTGTTAATGAAGAGCAGTCGAAACAGGTTTTTCAGCTTTCCACTTGTATTTAGCTACTTGCTGGCTTTTGATAGCGTCTCGGTCAGCAACTGCTCTGTGTCATCATGGTATCTCTTGGGTTTTGATTTTAGAAATCGACATGGACGGAGCACAAATCACCTGATGGAAGAACATACTACTATAACACTGAAACAAAGCAGTCGACGTGGGAGAAGCCAGATGATCTCAAAACGCCTGCTGAGGTAGGCTGAATTCTGGTGGAGGTTGCTGGAGGGTGGGAGTTTGGGCAGACACCGGAGTTTACAGCCTAACTACGCTGCGGGGGGATAGCTGTGCCGACAGGTGGTGTTTTTTCACCGAGGGTAGCGAACTCCTAGGGTGAGAGACGCTGCAAAACCTATACATCTCATTGCTTCTGTTTGGAACGTGAGGCTGCAAAGTGGACCACGCTCTTGACACTTCTCATCAATCTTTAGATAAATTTTCCTCCTTAAAAGGCTGGATTTCTTTTAATATTTAGTTAAGTTAATGTGTTTATTATTAGGGAGGATTTTGCTTGGAAAGTATAACCTTGTGTTCATTGAACTTTAAGTTATTTCTTGGCGTAGCATTTCTGGCTTACTTCTAGCGATCCTTTTAGTTTTAACTCCTTAAATATTAAAGAAATCCAGCCTTTTAGTTAAGTTAATGTGTTTATTATTAGGGAGGATTTTGCTTGGAAAGTATAACCTTGTGTTCATTGAACTTTAAGTTATTTCTTGGCGTAGCATTTCTGGCTTACTTCTAGCGATCCTTTTAGTTTTAAAACACCACTGTAACTCTGATTTTATTTTTTTGGTTTTTTTATCCATTAGCAATTGTTGTCTAAGTGTCCTTGGAAAGAGTATAAATCTGATTCTGGCAAGCCCTACTACTATAATTCCCAAACAAAGGAATCGCGCTGGGCAAAACCCAAAGAGCTGGAGGATCTTGAAGGTAATGTTAAGAAAAACTAGTAGTGAGTTGTAAGTTGTGCATATTCATGAGTTTGGGCGAAAATTTGATATCACAGCATAGCAATCGTCTTATCAGAAATTAAATCTGCTGAAATAAGGTGTGTGTAGGGTTAATGCAGCCTGAGATTTGTATGGAGCGGTTTTGTCTCCTGGGTCCACACCACCTCCTCACCCTCCCCTTTCCCATTACACCCTTCTTCCCCGGTGTATGTGGCAACAGCATCAGCCCCCTTGTGTCCCCAAACGGGAACTGGTTTAGGATGTGGGTGCCGTGGCTTGCTCATGGCCGAGAAAAAAATATTTTGATAAACTGATGTGGCAAAAAATATTAGTAATTTTTTTAATGCCTTTCTGCTTTAGAAAGGCAGTGTCCCTTTTTGTACAAACATCACATGATGCTGTGCTCCTGTTTTTCACTTTTAGCACGGTTTTTGTTTGGTATTGTAAGGGAAATAAGATCTTGATGAAAAATCTACAAAATCAGCTGGGGTAAGAATTGAGAATTTTAAAAAGTACTACGAATGTTAAGCATCGGTGACTGTTAGAATAAAAAAGAAGGAAAGATCTGTATCAGTGAACCTGACTTTATCTGTTCTTTAGGCTTTTTAAGTTGAAATATCTTTTTTAAACCGATAACTTATTTTTTTATATACCTTAATCTTTATTTAATGGGATTTATAAATTTTTAGTCTTAATCCATGTCAGTTGTTAAAGGGCACAAATATTAAAATAATTGATAGTAACAAAAATATTTAAAGCTCTGCTTTTATTAAATCATGTTAACAGTAACTTACCATTCATGAACTGTTTTTGAAGCTATATTTTGATCTGTTTTTTTCCCCTCTCTCCTCTAGCAATGATTAAAGCTGAGGAAAGCAGGTATGTTTTTATGGTACACTAATGTTCTTTTTTCTTTTTATGCTAGGCTGCCTATTATTTATTAAAAGTGGAATGTAGCCCTTGAATCTTAAAGCCTTCTCCTTGCAACTTTTCATTCCAAATAGTGGCTTAATGTACAAAAATTGAAATAATAGATTCTGGACTTCTTTTTAACTGAAATGATTGATCTGGATGATCTTTAAGGTCCCTTCCAACCCAAACCATTCTGATTCTATGATCTATGTGCATACACAGTTTCAGTGAAGCGTTTTAAGGCCAGGCTGGATGAGGCTTTGAGCACCCTGCTCTAGTGGAAGGTGTCCCTGCCCATGGCAGGGGGGTTGGAACTAGACGGTCTTTAAGGTCCCTTCCAACCCAAACCATTCTGTGATTTCCATTCTCTGAGCGAAGACTGCTTTGTGTTCTGAGCTACAGTCTAGGTAACTAGATCTAAACTGCTCATTTAATACTTCATTAACTTATTTAAACTACGTTTCCCTAAACCTTTCCTTTGTCCCATGCTTGTATGTGACTGTGCCTGTTCTTTGATACCCATAGCACAAAGCCCGACGAATCAACTCCAACAGCATCTGCTCCAGCTGTTGCAGCAGAAGCGGCAAACGCAACCGCCGCAGCCACAACCGCTGCTGAAACTGCCGCCGCTGCTACCACCACCACCACGTCCTCAGCAAAGGCAGGCCCGCTCCCACCCCCCCCACGTCCTCAGCAACGGCAGCCCCCGAAGCGGAGTCCGCTGCAGCTGCTTCGGTGGCAGAAAACGAGAGTGCTGGCACCGCCGCGGCTGAGGAGCAGGGACAAGCAGCTTCTGCGTCTGCTGGGCAGGAGCAGGGTGGAGAAGCAGCAGCTAGCGCAGCAGACGACTCTTCCAAGCAGGAGGCTTCAGCAGAGTGAGTGACATGACCAAGCCTGCGGCTTTGCTGCAGTTTTGTATTTCTTTCGGGATCTGGTTTATCGTTCTTTGACAGCCACTTCTTAAACGTCAGCATGAATCGATGGCAGCAGAGAAGGATAATGTGTAAGAAAGAGAAGGAAGTATTATATCTATTTTTAGAAAAAATTAATGCCCTCCCCTTGCCAACCCTCGCCCAAAGCTCTTAAACCCTACAGAGGGCATAAGCGCCTTGAACATTGCATGAATTTCTTGATAGCTGGGAGAGTTTCCCGGGTTACCCTGTGTGTTTCCTCTTCCAAAGATCTGTGCAATTAGCTAGAAATTAGAAAATGCAGTGCTAAATAGATCTTTATCTGTTCCACCAGCAATGAGGTCCTTTGGTTTTTAATAATGGAGAACTAATTATGTGGAGAATTACAGCTGATGACTTATCATTCAGACAAAAAGGAAAGACGCTCTAGCCATCAGGAGATAATTACGGGCAAGAGGCATATTTTTAGGCACTCCCCTTTGTGCTTTTTTAGTGTATATATATATTTTCCAGTTAAATTTCAGCATTGTATTTTAATGAATCGTTTCTGGATAACTTGAGCAGGTAGGTATCTGCATAAGTGATAGTAATTGTCTGAAATAATTTGCTTTTTTTGTTCAGTTGTGAGTGGTGTCTGTAAGGAAAAAGTCTTGTACACACTGTAGTGTTTATCATGTGTGGTGTTATTTTTCTTTGAGTTGCTATTTCAGATACTCATTTTGTCGGATTCTGGTGGTTTATGAATCTTCAGTGGCTCCAACTTAAAATTATTGCCATTTTTTTGTATATAGTGCTGCTTCAAAGAAAGATGACGACGATGCCCAACCTGTTAAAAAAACCTACACGTGGAATACAAAGGAAGAGGCAAAGCAAGCGTTTAAAGAACTGTTAAAAGAGAAGGTATTTTGGTCAATTGTTCTTCATGCCTTGTTGAATTGCAAAAACTGCATTAGTCAGAAATTGCTAGGGGGGTTTTCTTGTGAAGAATTTCTCACCTGTGGAAGAGGCCTTTTATACTAGACAAGAAATAAGGGAAAAGAAATGCTGCAGTAAAAACGATAGACAGTTTAAACTGTTTTCCAGCTCTTGGGGTGAGTGGGGAGGTGCTGAGTTTTCACTGGGGCTCTCAGTTCCGTTTGTTCATATTTTCTTCCTTCTGCGTGATCCCCACGCTGCAACACAAACTTGGAATCTGGGCTTTGGCCAGAATTCAAACTGGAACGGTGAGTGAGGTGACGGACGGCTGCGCTTCAGAGACAGTGCAGAGGGGACGAACTGTTAGGTTGAGTATGCAGCGCTTCCGGAAGCGAGTAGGATTCAGGGAGATGTTTTTCCCCACCGTGAAGTACTAATTCTGAAACTGTACTGAAGCGTTGTGGAAGTGACGGCTCCCGATACCTCTTGTCTGACAGTGAGGTAGTTTCTGATCAAAGTGTTGCCTGATCATCTGAGCCCTCAGTGTTTTATCCTTGCTTGGAAGATTGAAGATGAAGTGGGTGTAAAATCAGACTGGCTTTGGTTTTCCCTCAGAGTATGTGGGATCTCTGTTTCGTCTGGTGTGTCAACGTAGCTGTATAGTAGACAAACCTGCAGAGGAATTTGTGGTAGAAATGGCAATAATCCCAGAAGTACCTTGTTTCATTTTCCATGGTGTCACAAGTTTTGTTTAAATTCTGTTAACAGTCTAAGAACAGTGTCTTAACCCTGAAAGCAAAGTGCTTTTTCTGTTTGTAAGGGCTGTTCTTTAAGGAATCTGTCACTGTTGGATGTTGGTCCCACGTCTAATTCACGATTTAATGTCTTCGCAGCGAGTGCCATCCAATGCTTCTTGGGAGCAGGCTATGAAAATGATCATCAATGATCCGAGATACAGGTACTGCTTGATTCTTCCCTCATCACATTTCTCCAGAAAGCCCGCTGTAGGTAGTTTGACCTGACTGGTGTAACTTCCCATTGCTTTTAGAGATACTTGTGCATTTGTGAACGTGTACAGTTGTCAGGGAGCTTTGTTCCTTCACGGCATAAAGAAATGCAAGTCCTAGGCTTAATTTTTCATTCAGGAAATATGTTGCAGTTGTATTTTATGCTCTTAAAATATTCCCTCTTTTCGTGGGAATAGAAGCACATATTTCCAGTGGCAAAGCTAAAGACTTTATAGGTTACTTTTGTAAATGGGTGGCTGCTATAAACATTGGCAGGAAAGCGTTGGTGTCCGTGATGAAAGTGGTATTGGGAAATGTGGAAATGCAGCCTGAAAGCGTGATAGGAGCGTGTTTGGTTGACTGCTTTTATTAGGAAGTACTGGGTTTTACTGCTTTTTTGAAACGAACTTCTGTAATCCGGAGGGAGAAGGAGTGTGATGACTGGCCGTTTAGCTTATATTTCAGTTTGTCTCAAAAATCTGGATTATTCAAATCTGTTACCTCTTGGCTCTTTGGTTTTGTTTTCCTAATTTAATTCCCTTTCGTATAATTGATGTTGTTCTCTTTTTTTTCTTTGACACGAAGTGCTTTGGCAAAATTAAGTGAAAAAAAGCAAGCCTTTAATGCTTACAAAGTTCAGACAGAAAAAGAAGAGAAAGAAGAAGCAAGATCAAAATACAAAGAAGCTAAAGAATCCTTCCAGCGTTTTCTTGAAAACCATGAAAAGATGACATCCACAACAAGATACAAGTAAGACTGATCCTAAATGCTGTTCCGGCCTTCACTCGCTTGCCCAGTTACTGATCCAGCCTCCATGTCTTGCTCTTGGGGAATGCTAACCTTTGTACTTGCTCAACATGGAAAAGCCTCTAACTAAATGATAGGAACACAAATATTCTCCTTTTCATAGACCCAGGCAGGAAGACTGCTAACGAGTGGTGTGCTGAGCTCGTTTGAGCTGCTAGTAAGTAGAAATAGAAGATAACACGGAGAGGAGTTTTATATATTGCAGCTGCCTTTGAGAACAAAGTAGTTCTGAGAAGCCGGTTCATGGAATTTCGTGCCCAAAGGGATTATCTACTTAGTCACTGAAAATTTCACGTGTCTGGTTTCATATGATGCTTGCCAGAACAGTGGCCTGACAGGGGCTGGCCCTCAGGTAAACGTGCTGAGGCAGTGCGCTGCAGGTGAGCTTGCACCTCTCTGCAGGTGGAGAGGCCTGTGTAGCGGCATCAGCTTTAGCTTTTAACTCTTTCCTTTGTTTCCAAGAGATAGAAAGCTGTCACAGAATATTAGGGAGATGGCAGACAAAAGCTTTACTACTTATGACAGAGCTTGTTTAATGTTACTGAGAGCAAGTGGGATGATTTAACTCTGTGTTGGCCAGTAAATTAATTGTGTGCTGCTGCTTTGTTCTGTACAGAAAAGCTGAACAAATGTTTGGGGAGATGGAAGTCTGGAATGCGATATCTGAGCGTGATCGTCTTGAAATTTATGAAGATGTCCTGTTTTTTCTCTCCAAGAAAGAGAAGGTATTTTTCTTTCAAACACCTTTTCACTTGTTATCTGTAAATTAGTCTATACCTCTCAGTAAAGAGATCCTGAAAGCAGTGCAGTTCCAGGTGTTGTTCAGGGACAGTCGAAATGCCAACAGGAATCCGTAGGAAAGGCCTGGAGAGACCGTTGCTGCGTTACTGTGAGCAGTGTACTGCTTACAGGGCACAGGTCAGGCTACCCCCTCTCCAAAGGGAAACAAAGAGCAGAAGGGAGGGAAGGTTTATCGACTGAGACACTGGGGAGAGGGGGAATCTTCTGTTTAGAAGGATGTCATGGAGAAGGGGACAGAGGAAAAAGCACTGGTGGAACTCTTCAAAGCTGGCTGGTGTTGCAGATGTGAATTTGGGGACAGTGGTTCCTTCCTGTCGGGAACAGAGACCATTTGGGGACAGTGGTTCCTTACTGACAGACAGGTTCCTTCCTGTCGGGAACAGAGACCACAGTACTGAAATGCTTCATCTGTGGATGCAACAACAGCACTGTGTCAAGACTGTGTGTGGCTCCACACTGTGTTACGTTGCTTTGCAGTCAATGGAAGGTTAATGTTGAGTTTTCTGAGAGAAGAAACTTTGAGGGGTTGTGAGTTTTCATCTATACAACCTCAAATTAATAAATATCTTTTTTTTTTTTTTTCCTCAGGAACAAACCAAACAGTTACGGAAGAGGAATTGGGAAGCTTTAAAGAACATCCTAGATAACATGGCTAACGTCACGTACTGTACAACTTGGTCAGAGGCTCAGCAGTATTTGATGGACAATCCTACATTCGCAGAAGACGAGGAACTTCAGAGTATGTAAAAAGTCTAGGTGTTTCTTTTGGAAGGGGGGATGGATTGGTCTTCAGCAGTGAGGATTCCCAAGTATGGCTTGCTCTTGCCCAGTCCGGAGCCCCTCTGCCAGCTACTGACAGTCCGTATGCAGGGACCTGTTTGCTTTGTTCCCAGGAAACAGATGTCAGCTTCAAAGCTGTTACTGATTAATCTTGATGACAAAGCACAGGATGCCTTTTCCGTGGGAAAAAGGGACACCTTCCACTAGACCAGGTTGCTCCAAGCCTCTTCCAGCCTGGCCTTGGACACTCCCAGGGATGGGGCATCCACAGCTTCTCTGGGCAACCTGTCCCAGTGCTCCCCACCCTCTCAGGAAGAATTTCTTCCTGATGTCCCATCTCAATCTCCCTCTTTCCATTTAAACCCATTACCTATTGTCCTGTCGCTCCCTGCCCTTGGGAAAAGCCCCCCCCCAGCTTTCTTGTAGCCCCCCAGGCACTGGAAGGGGCTATAAGGTCTCCCCAGAGCTTCCCTTCTCCAGGCTGAACCCCCAACTCTCCCAGCCTGTCCCCATGGCAGAGGGGCTCCAGCCCTCAGAGCATCTCCGTGGCCTCCTCTGGACTCGCTCCAACAGCTCCTGGTCTTCCTGCTCTCCTCCAGAGCTGGAGCAGAACTTTATTTTCACAACTGTGAATGCATTTGACAAAGATACTCCAAGTTCTTAAGAACACAGGACAGAAGTGAGATACCCACGGTGGTGCCGGGAGGTGCACGAGTGCCTGTCCACAGTACTTTGCTCTTAAAAGCTCCTGTGCTCTGTTGGCCATGGTAACTTATCCTGGTTGGAGGGGTTGTTTTTGCTGCTGTGGAGGGGTGAAATACTTCATTTCAGTGCTGGGTGAAGCCTCCTCCTACCGTAACAACTGGCAGCCGTTACCTCAGTGAGGGCCGTCCTACAGCCAGTGGGAAGAAATACCTGACGTTATCGCTCTGCTGTCATCTCTTCCTAGACATGGATAAGGAGGACGCGCTGATCTGCTTCGAGGAACACATCAGGGCATTGGAAAAGGAGGAGGAAGAGGAAAAACAAAAGAGTTTGCTTCGAGAAAGAAGGCGGCAGCGTAAAAACAGAGAATCTTTTCAGGTTGGTGGGCCTTGATTTTCTGCCCTAGGCATGTCACGTGATGAGATGCTCTGTGCGGGGGGTTTATTTCATAGGGTGGGCTCACAGTGGCTGTAACGCCTCAGTTTTCAGCATTCTGTCTGCTGTAGAGTACCACTGTTTGCCAGAAAGCTGCGAGAGCTGGCGGAGGGGTTAAGAAATGGGTTTGAATGGAAAGGGGGTGTAATTGGAACACTGATAGGTGGAGGAAGGCGGGAAGATGCAAAAAACCTGATTTTTTCAATAACGTTGTAACAAAACTGGAATTCCAGTTATCAGGAGAATTCATTCCAGCTGTTAGCAAGTCAGAGTATGACGAGGGACCCGTGTTTTGTAGCTGTTCCTAGATGAACTGCACGAGCACGGACAGTTGCACTCGATGTCCTCCTGGATGGAGTTGTACCCGACCATAAGCTCCGACATCAGATTCACCAACATGCTTGGTCAGCCTGGTAAGAATCCGGTGTTCCAACCCTGCGGAGAAGTGAGGCAGAGGCTGGGTTTGGGGCAGAAGAGAGCAGGGTTATTTGTATATTTTCTGAATGTTTAAAAAAATGCAGCTCTTGTACTAGAGCTAGCTTTTGACTTATCTAGTTTTTTCATCAGGATCAACAGCACTTGATCTTTTCAAGTTCTATGTGGAGGACTTGAAAGCACGCTACCACGATGAAAAGAAGATCATAAAAGATATCTTAAAGGTGAGAGGGAGACGCTGCGTTATGTGGCTGCTTCTTTGCACGCCTGAACGTAGCCCTCGCGGGAGCCCCGCTGGGGGATGGGACTTCACGGTGCGTCGGTGTCGGGTGAGCCGAGCGTTCCCGACGTTCCTGATGCCAAAGAAGCGATTTTCTTGCAGGATAAAGGGTTTGTGGTGGAAGTGAATACTTCTTTTGAAGACTTCGTCACGGTCATCAGCTCAACGAAAAGGGCGACCACTCTAGACGCGGGCAATATCAAGCTGGCTTTCAACAGCGTACGTACTAACCTGGAGCGGTGTTGGACAACTCGCAGTAGCAAATCTCTAGTAAAACCAGGGTCTGGCACTGCTTCTTGCTGGGACTGCGTCCGTAACGTTTGAGGTGCTCTGCTGTAGACATGCTTTTCCTGAAAGTTCCCAAAATAAAGATCGCGGAGGTGTACCTTTAGTCAAACATTTCCACTTGAATTGAGGAAATAAGTACTATCCTCTCATTCTGACTTTCCTCATGAGGGGTTTTCTGCAGTTCTGGCTTGCGTGGCATGTACACTCTCCTTTAGATTTGGTTTGAGAAACAGCAGGTGCATGCTCCAAAACAAGTAATTGGGTAATTTTCCTGTAGGCCTAAGTGATTGATAGAAAACCCTGAAGTTGCACTGTCGTTGGGCTTTCCAAAAATTGCATTAAACTCAGTTATTAGTCTTCCTCTCAAATGATCTTATGACTCTGGTCTGATACAGCTGCTAGAAAAGGCAGAAGCCCGTGAAAGAGAGAGGGAAAAAGAAGAAGCTCGCAAAATGAAGCGGAAAGAGTCTGCCTTCAAGAGTATGCTGAAGCAAGCGACTCCCCCCATTGAGCTGGACGCCGTCTGGGAAGACGTACGTATCCTCACTTGGATTATGGAAGTTTTGCCAAGGATCTTGATCAGGCTGCCCGCTAAAGCTTTGAGAAGCAACCTGGGTTCCAAACCCTCCTGGTGTTGCTGTTCCCGTAACTCAGACCTGGACCAGTGGTCCTGTCGTTGCGTCAGTCGGAATTCAAACTGGATGGAAATGGCTTCGTTCTACTGACGCTTTTGTTTGAGTACAGTTTTAAAACAAACAGAAACTTGGCCTTGCCCCAGTACAGTGGCCTTTTGAACTGGAGAAATCGTGTATTTCTTAGCGTTTCTGTTGTTTTGCTTGGCGTGGCTGGATCTCATGTCAGTCTGTCCTCGCTGTCCTTCGCAGATCAGAGACAGATTTGTGAAGGAACCAGCGTTTGAAGACATCACTCTGGAGTCTGAAAGGAAAAGAATATTTAAAGACTTCATGCATGTACTAGAGGTAATTATGACTTCATTTCCTCCTGATTAGAGAATATACCAAATCTCCTTGGTTGGTTGGTTGGCCCTTAGAGGGGGATTTAATGGAATTCTGCTGATTCCTGTTGCTGTGGACACTGCGGTACCCAAAAGTAACGGGCATTAAAACCTCATCTTGCAGGCAAGGAGCTGAGGAGACACGTTGCAGGTATTTGATGTTAGTTCATACTTTGCTGTTCTCTTACTCCCTGCAAGGGTTTTCAGACGTTAAGATCAAAGATTTCCTGGTTTATGTTAGGAAAACTGGTTGTTGCTGTGACTTCCTACACAACGGGATGAAACTGGAACTGGAGCTTGTGCAGTATTTTGTTCCCTACAGAGCTGGAGCTTGGAGGGGGCAGGAAGCCCGGCAGCTGAACTGTTTTTACTGTAGCCAGCGTGTGCGGGTGCGCCGAGGGGCGAAGCAGAGTTCTGCTCCTCGTTTCTGGGTGGGCCGCAGGGAGAGTTCAGCTGCAGGAGTTGTGACGAGTCGTTCTGTTGGAATGAGGCGCTGGTTTTCCTCGATAACGAGATTTGACTTTGCAGCACGTGCTCTTTGGGCGTTTTTTGTTTTGCTTTTCTGGCGTTTGAAAGAGGGTTCAAGGTGGCCCAATGGCAGAACTTGCCGCGTGGCGTAGCAAGGTGTGCGGTGTCTCCCAGCCCGTCCTGAGCGGCGGCTTTAAAGTGGAAGTGTTGAGACAGGGATCCGGGGAACAGGAGCCGTGTGCGTCCGTGCCCGAAGCTGGATGTTGCCTCGCTCCTAGATGTTACCCCTCGGTGCTGGTGGCTGCCCACGGATGTGTGTGCAATATGCACGAGGTGGTTGGTTTTGAGACCTCTGCTACCCACAGAGGCCTTGTGAGAAACCTCATCACGGCTCCTGCTGTGTCCTGCGTTGGGGTTGTAACGTCTGCCTTCTCTTCTACCCCAGCACGAGTGTCAGCACCATCACTCCAAGAACAAGAAGCACTCTAAAAAGTCCAAGAAACACCACAGGAAGCGGTCGCGTTCCCGTTCGGTAAGTGTTTCAGGGGGTCTGGAACTCTGCTTCTCTGACGACTCACAATGCCGTCGCCTCCCTAATCCCCTTGGTTTTGTACCCCAAGGGCTCAGAGTCTGAGGATGACGACAGCCATTCGAAGAAGAAGAGGCAGCGTTCGGAGTCCAGATCGGTTTCTGAGCGTTCTTCCAGCGCGGAGTCCGGTACGAGAGGCTCTTGTTGGCTTTAAATCGCTCCTCTGCTGCGGGGCCTTCCTAGCTTTGTTGATGTGGTTTTGTTTCTTCCGATATCTGCAGAGAGAAGTTACAAGAAGTCAAAAAAACACAAGAAAAAGAGCAAGAAGAGGAGACATAAGTCGGTAAGTGCTGGTTTTGAGTTGGGTAATGGACACGTTGATGGCCAAAGCCATAAGGGGTCCTTTTTGGGGATCTGCAGTAGGGACTGTGTAGATCGGACCAGAGGAGGCTGTCGGCGCCATAGCAACTGTCTTTTACACATCTTCACCGTTGAAGACACCTGAATTCGGTGGGTTTAGCCATGCAAACAGGTGTCAAGGTCTCTGCTAGAAGCTGCATTTACCTTTTACCATGGCAGATCTTGGCATTCACTTTTCTGTAGAGGGCTGGGAAGAATGCAGCCACCTTTTTGTAGAATCACAGAACGGTTTGGGTTGGGAGGGGCCTTAAAGCCCCCCCAGTGCCACCCCCTGCCATGGGCAGGGACACCTTCCATAGCCCAGGGTGCTCCAAGCCTCATCCAGCCTGGCCTTGGACACTCCCAGGGATGGGGCATCCACAGCTTCTCTGGGCAACCTGTCCCAGTGCCTCCCCACCCTCTGCGGGAAGAATTCCTTCCTGGTGTCCTTTTCCATTTCCTTGGTGCCGAGCATCGTTAAGTGTCTGGGCTGTGTTAGCAGCTCCGACATGGACCCTGCTGCAGCACTGAAAGGTCCCGGAGGGCTGAGCAGGAACTTCCCTGTGTCCACTGAGACCAAAAGCCCTTTTTGTCCTTCTGGGAGTCTCCGAACGCCGCTGGCTGCAAAGCTCGTCCGCAGCCGCGAGCCCTCGCGTGGGGCTGTGAGCACCCCTGCAGCGCTCCGGGGGGCCGGGTGGGATGCTCGTGCTGGGGGCTGTGCAGCACAGCCAGCGTTACAGCTCAGCCGTAGCGGGATGAAACGTGGAATGTATCGGAGACGTGCCGCCCAGTCCCTCCCGGAGCGGTCGGTTGTCCAGGAAAAGCCGGGCAGGATTAACGCACCGGGG
>NW_010265478.1:22021-22391 GCF_000690775.1 Eurypyga helias
TGCCCGGAGGTCTGTGCGAGATCAGTAACCGCTCGGAGCAGTTCCCCTGCAGCGCGGCCTGTGGTGAAGCGAGGCCGGGCTTTTCCGAGGCGTTTGTGGTCTGTAAATTGAGACTTAACAGAAATAGTTAGTTTTTTCTCCTTATTTACACAGGATTCACCAGAATCGGACGTTGAGCGAGAGAAGGACAAGAAGGAGAGGGATCGCGAGAGTGAGAAGGACAGAGCGCGACAAAGGTCCGAGTCGAAACATAAATCTCCTACGAAGAAACGACCCGGGAAAGATTCCGTAAGTGTCCCCCTTTCTGTTCCGGAGGGGATGCTTTGGGCTGCGGGGACCCATGGGTGCTGGGGGTCCCGCGGGCCCGCCG
>NW_010265479.1:0-716 GCF_000690775.1 Eurypyga helias
ACCATTCTATGATTCTATGATGGTTATGCTGAGGAAATGCTGTTTGGAGAAAGGTCTGAATGCCTGGAGAACACATTTTTGAGGATGAGATGCTAAGCAATCACAGCATGACAGAGGTGAAGAACTGGTAGTCACCCGGTAAGAGCAGCTGGTGGAACCGATCAGCCGTCGGTCTCTCATGGGCAGGGGGGAGCTTGCACCTCCAACTGCCTGGCTGGGGATTACGTCCTACAGGACTGGGTGTTTCCTGAGAATTGTTCTTCACCCCTCTGACCTCTTCTGTCCTGCTTTGTGCCCTGCTGTGGCTGTCACTGAGCTAGCCTTTAACATCCCTTGCATGTATTTTCAGTGACTTTTTTCTTTTTTTAATGGTGCCCTCCAGCTGCACTGAAGCCAAACGGTACCGGACCGGCACAACGCACTGACAGTAATCACAGCCTGAACCCACCAGGCAGCCGAGTTTCCCAACGGCTCTCAGGTGCTTTGAACAGGGTCCTGCCCGGCCCTCCCTCAGTGCCAGCAGGCTGGTCGCCTCCATTTTAAAGCACACTGCTACCCTCGAGAGGAGGGCCAGGCTGCACTTTGCTTCTCCTCGGACACACCTCACTGTTCTAGGTGAGCTGGGCATGTTTGACAGCAGGGTGAGGTGAGGTGAGGTGAGACGGGCTGGGTTGGCTTGGCCCGGTCCCAGCCCCTCAGCTCAACACCCCGACCCC
>NW_010265480.1:0-6204 GCF_000690775.1 Eurypyga helias
CCTGATTTCTGGTTGTTACTCCTTTGCCAATTAATAGAAGTAGGCATCATTGCTTGGTATCTTGCTGTGCAAAATCCTGGTTTCCCATTAAAAGTTTCAAGGGTTCACAGTAATTAGGGGAGAAAAAAAAGAAATCAGATATGCTTCTGAATATATTTATAAATATTTTCAAATGCATAGGTTTATATCTTGGAAATTCTTAATAGACTATTAAGAAGCTTTCAAACATAAAGGGGTTTTTACACATCAATTGTTTTTAATATTTAAAAGCTTATATGAATTTATTTCAGGTGGGACAGCATCCAGGCAGAAAGGATTTCTGGGATGCATTCGTTCATTGCAGTTGAATGGAATGGCCCTTGATCTGGAAGAGAGAGCAAAGATAACACCAGGAGTTGAACCAGGCTGTCCTGGACATTGTAGCAGCTATGGTAACCTGTGTCACAATGGTGGAAAATGTAGAGAGAAATACAGTGGATTCTCCTGTGACTGCACTTTCTCTGCCTATGCTGGTCCATTCTGTAAGAAAGGCAAGCATGTCTTTCAACTCTATCAGTTGTTGAGAACAGGACCATACAATCCAGAACAATATCTTTACAGCCCTTAAAAGATATAATTAAATGCATGCAAAATATTTCTGTTTTACTTAACATAGAGAAACGTTCCACTGAATTTGTTCAGTAAGTGTGATTTTTGTTAAACGGTCTTCGGGACGTATGTTCAATATATGCTATTGAAAGCAGAAGCCACGTTTCTGACAGGATCAGCGTATTTTCTTTAATGTTATGCAACTCCTTTAATTCTTTTATATGATACTAAAGATAGAAACCATATCTTTATGTATAAACTTCTGAATTTCTGTCTTTCAAGTCTTAATCTCAAAACGAAGATTAAATTTGGAAAACAAACCAAGAAGCAGAAGAACCTGAAACTTCTGTTTTCTTTTTTTTTATTTACTTTTTGTATCAGAAACAGGACTGAGCACATGTTTTCAGCAATTTTAAAGGAATTATTTGGTGGTGGTGTCATACTGCTACATGATAACAAGTCATCAAGTTTGAATTTTAAGAATGGAAGTTTATCTAGAACTTTTCTTATCTGCATATAGTTCTGTTCTGATAAAAATGACTTGCTTCCTCCATGTATTGAGTGCATTCTGCAAAGTTCTCAGGGGCTTAAATGCCATAACTCCATGTTCCTCTAAATTAGTGAGCACAACATCTGTCCAGCCATCATTGCCCCCACAAGAATAAAAGGCTTGTGTAATGTCCTTCCATATCTGTCACTGTGAGGCTAATGCCACTGAGTTAGGAATGATACTTTCCTCCCCCATGCAAACAGTACAGGAGACTAATGGTCACACTCCATGTTTATTATTCTGCAGGGGCAGAGTGGCTCCTGTTGATGAAAGTGTGGAATGACCTATGCTAATAACTTTCAGTCACCTTCTGTCAAATATAAGTAGACAGATTACATAAATTTCCAGAATTTTTTCTGACACGTGGAGATTGTGTGTGAAAATAGGACAGTCTAAGACAGTTACTTTTAGCAGAAAATGGCTGTGAAATATCATAGAGATACCGAAGCCCTCTAGGAGTGATTGATCCATAAGACGATCATAAACCAGTTTGTATTCTCCTTTTCTTTCTCCCACCTGACCAGATTCTTTTCCCACATATGTGTTTCAGGTGTGGCCAAGTTTAAACAGTATGTTAAATTGCTGCACCCATTTCTCTGTAGGAGCAGTACAAATACAAGTCAAGACATATTAGGTTTAAGGACATGGATGAACAGGAAAAAGCAGCAAGGATGCTTAAAACTAGAGAAAAAGAAGTAATTTTTCCTGCAACAGATATTTAAGACTCATATCTAAGTAGGCTTTTGCTGTAGTACTGGTTTGGTCTTATTTCTCTCTGTAGTTCTAAATACAAGTACTATTTCTATTTCCTTTTCAGCTTTATCACAGTAGTTAAGAACCTTTTTCCTTGCCCTGTGGCAGGAACAAAAAAAAAGAAAAAAAAGAGCTGTAGTCTTGTTTAGCATGATATTTAAAATCTAAATTACTTTTTGTTTCAGAGATCTCTGCCTATTTTGGGACTGGCACTTCTGTGACATACAATTTTCAAGAATACTACACCTTAGCTAAAAATTCCACTTCTCATGCTTCTTCTTTCTATGCTGACATGACACTGAACACTGAAGCAATTACATTTGCCTTCCGAACAACACGGACACCAAGCTTACTACTTTATGTCAGCTCCTTCTACAACGAATATCTCTCAGTCATTCTTACCAGAAATGGTGAGTGTTCAGACAGGCCATCTGGAAACACTAATGAACATCATAGCTACCAACTCAGATTCACATTGATTCCCAGACCTGAATCACACAATGCTTTCCACATGAAACTACTTATTTCTGAAATCATTTAGAAATGCTGTAAAATATATTAAGTTTCAAGTGAAACTCAAATGTATTTGAAATGAAACTCAAATGTATTTGACCTGTCTACTGTTCACATGTAATCCTCATGATAAATAATGAACTTAACTATTTCTGAAAGTGAATTATCCATTTTCCAAATTGATCAGAGCTCATTTAATTCAAATTTCATAAGCTCCTTAAATAACTATGAAAATACAAATGCATACCTGTGAAAATATACATAAAATAACTGATGTTTCCATTGAAGCTGAATGTTAAATATTACTTAGATTTTTCTTTTCCATTCTTTCTTCTATGTCTGGGTTTTTATTTTATTTTTAATTAAACAATCCCAGAGACTGCATTGAATCTTCAGGCTTATAAAAGACTTTGCAATCACAGTGGTTCTATGCTCAAAGAAGCTTCTGTACTTTCCTAGGTACAGATTTGGATGTAGGTTGATTGTGGAATCTCCCCATCACGTGAGGTTGAACTGTTTTTTCTCATGTCTGGCCTGGGTCTGGCCTGGGCCTTGATTTCCAGGGGATGAGTAGAAAGTTGTAGTCCACCTGTGTCTGGGAGGGAATCTCTGACAAGGAAACCATGCTATCTCTGTGTTCTTCTGTGAATATCTCTGTATGATTATATGCATACAGACAGTATTCTAGGAGTTAACAAAAAGAAATAGAAAGTGAGCAAGAAATTATTAATCGCATACTACTGAATTGTCAGCTGGTCAGAGGTTTTCAAGTTTTCATTGTGTAAACAATATTCAAGAACAGTACTGTTAAAGAATTCAGTTTTATTTGATGTCACATTGATAGGAGCTACCAGACCAAAACTTTTGCAGCTGAATTATAAAAATGCTTAATAAAATTTCTGCACAAATTTTGACTCATTATTCAGATTTGTGACAGTTTATGGGTATTTTTACCACTACATCCTACTTCCAACATTGCTATTACTTTTCCTGTTACCTTCCTTAAATAAATAAAATATATGTTTTGCTCATCAAATGCACCTGTGAAGCAGAAGGCATTGTATATAGTTTACACTGTGTACTGTTAACTTTTATTCTGTTTATCTCTGCAGGAAGTTTACAGATCAGGTACAAGCTAGATAGCCATAAAGATCCTGACATCTTCAGCATCAGCATGAAAGGCATGGCTGATGGACAACTGCAACACGTCAAGATGAACAGAGAGGAAGAAATGCTCTTTGTAGAGGTAATTCAATTTGCAAAACAAACAAACAAACGTATTATGGTAAAAAAGTACACCATCCAAAGCATAAGAAAAATATTTTTTTTTAATTGGTGGAAATTTGATGATAAAATAGAAATCTTTGATTTCCTCATAGTAGATACCACCATGTAAAGAAGTCTTAATTATTTTTAATTAAAATTTAAAACCCCAGATGTTAAAGGTTATTATTTTGAGGCTAGAGATGAGTTCGCTTAATTATGCATTGTTACTAGACTTGAAGGCAAGTAGTTCTAGCAGTACCCTGTGGGAAAGAACATTTGCAGTATAATATTTGATCTTTATAAATTCATGTTAAGTGCCTTTTTTAACGATGAGCTATTTTCATGTTTTTGAAAGTGTACCGGTGTTATTCATCTTATACTTGAAAAAGAAGGAATCAGCCTAATCAATAAGATTAAAAAGGGTTTATTAAGTGGGATACTCAAGAAATATCACAGCTATAATGAGTGATCTGAAGAATCTGATCATCTATTTCCTGATTAGTTTTTATGCTATCATTAACAACTGCTTCTCTCTGGTCCTATTATTTTTAAACTTCATCTTACCCGCTTTTTTGCAAACTTTGACTAATATCTCTTTCATTATTTTACTTTGTTATTCACGGCACCATTCTGCAGGTTAACCAGAATGAAAGAATGAAGTTTATTCTGTCTTCAGGGACAGAATTCAATGCAATCAAGTCTCTCACCCTTGGCAAGGTTTTAGGTAAGTAGAACACCACAAGGTTTTCTAGAACAGACCAAAATGTCATCACAGTGCATAAAGAATAATAGCCCTATTCTCACTGAAAGACATTTGTTGTCTTGGATTTAATTAGACACTGTCACAATCAAGGCAGAAACTTCAATCTTGTTGAAATACAACTATAATCATGGTAAGTACTTCCTGAAAAATGATCAAGTGGGTTCCATTAAAAATAATTTCACACTTCTCTCTCTCATTTAGCAATCAAGCATTATGAAACATCACTTTTTTTGCTCTCAGGAAAAAATAAATCACTGTGAAATCATACAAAAAGACCATATAATACTATTAATCATTTACCATATTTGGAAAATTTTCTTTGATTAGGTTTTGATGTAAACAGTTAGGGATAAAGTAATGTAAGCAAAAACATTATTGCAGTTTATAAATACAAATATGACAAATTATTTTATCTAGCAATGACTCATCATAAGCTGTCTGTTTCTCTGTAATAGTTATCGAAATTGAATTTATCTACCTACAATTAAGATTTTTTCAATTTTATTAAAATAAAATACCTTGAACTAAAATTCTCAAGATCCTATTATTTTCATATTTGTCACATTGGGAAAACTTAATGATAGAAGATGTGGTGCTGGTGAAAAGGTAAAGGATACTTCTCTTTCCTCTAAAATAATTTAAAGTCCGTGTTGCTACATTCCCATATCAAGCAAAGGTCCATTTGTGCATTCTTCCTCTAAGAGCACTTCTTGTTGCAACAATATGAAAACAGAGCTGGTATAGTTTGCGATATATAGTAACTATATAGTAACTAAGGGTTCACTGATCTTGTTTCACCCTTCCAAAAGCAGTCTTGGGCTAAGCATAGAATAAATAGGTTAACCAAAATATAGACTAATAGAAAATATTATATGTAATTTTATAGATCTTAAATGTTTACAATTTCATATGGCACATAGGTTATCAACATTACTGAAAGAAATTATGTTTATTTTTAAAAATTAAAAAAGAACAAAAAAAAAAAAGCAAACAAACAAAAAGACCCCACCAAAAAAAAACCTGGAAAACAACAGAAATTATGAACCATATTCTAAAACAAGATCTGGGAAATGATCTGCCTCTTTAACTCTGGTGCTTGAACATTTAGCCAGTAAACCCTGCAAAGGATTGATGGTTTCTCATTCTTTAAAAATCTCTTTAAGTAAGTTAAGGTGTTAACAAAACCTCTTTGTAGAAATAAATTCAGAAAACTGTGATATCTGACACAGAAGAAATTGAGTTTTCATCTCAACTTAGTACAGATGATATATTACTTTATCTTGTTCCCCCAGGCTTATAGGAACTATTTAAGTGTTTTATATAATACCTAACCTAAACCAGAAGATCAAAGAGGTGTTTTCTTCACATTCAGTTGTATGTGGTTTAGTTTAGAGGAATTTTATTACTATGTACCTGAGGTGCCCCTCCAGGATCCATATATCTACCACTTTTTGTAAAGTACTTTTGGGAATAACATAGCAGCTTTGGTAAATCAATGTTTCTGCCATTATAAGAGAACCAGAAATACTGTCTTGTCTATGACGGCAGAAAACACTGTTATGTTTTCCCAAAGAGTCTCTTACTGACATGCAAAGCATTATCTGAAATAGTCCATCATGCCTTTAGCGGGGGGTGGGGGGTGGTGAGTATCCTCCAGTTTCTGTCTGACCTCTGTTGACATTCAAATAATGTAAATCCAAAACAAAATATATATGAACTTCCTACTATGTTCTGAGTAAAACAGAAACGGGTCCTGAAAGAACTGGCGGAT
>NW_010265481.1:0-202 GCF_000690775.1 Eurypyga helias
CGTATGAAGCTCCATTAATACGTGCTAGTAATGCAGGACGGGGGTGGGCCGGGGGAGAAGAAAGAGGGAAAACGGAGCCCAGACCAGAGGGAAGAAAACCCTGAAAAAAAGGGCAAAAAACAAGAACTTCCCCTCTCCCAAAAAATCACGCCCGAGCAAATGAACCCGAGGCGGCGGAGGGACGTGATGGGGGCTACTCGCC
>NW_010265482.1:0-5653 GCF_000690775.1 Eurypyga helias
GGAGCGTGGGGCCGCCCCCGGGGGCGGTTCCAGAGTCTCCGTCCCACCGAGACCCGGGAGCCGTCACCTTTACACCGTTTCTGCGGTTATTCATTAAAAACAGCTTCCAAAACCCCGTTCCAAATGAGCCCCGCCTCATTTTCCAGACTAAGGAGTCCGTGATGCTGTGGAGGGAAATCGGCAGCGCTTATCCAGGGGCTGAGGATGGAGGCGGCTTTGGAGTGGTTTCCTGGATCAACGCATGGGTTGTGGGTAACCGGACTTCCCCCCGCGGTCTTTATTTTGGTCATTTCATTTGGGTCACCCCATGTACCAGGGTGCATAGCTGCACCAGGAGAAAAATACAACACAAAGTGTCCCCCCCCGTGGTTTTGTAACCTGCAGCGCCTGGCAAGAGCCGGGGCTCTCTGGGGTTTAGATGCTCTGCGCTTGCCCGTACGTCGCTGAGAGCGTGAACGCAGAACGGATGTGGCCTGGGCTGCAGTGACCTGCCCTCTACCTAACCCTGCGGTCCCCACAGCCCACGGGCAACGCACGGGTGACGCTTAACTGAGCATCCTCCGGCTACAGCGGGGACCAAGCGCCCCCAGTAAAAGGAAACACGAGCCAGGGTTGGGCTGCAAATGGTACTGTCCTTTTCTAAGCCCTCTTAGCCTTTGGCACACTGGATTTGGCTGCCTTTGGCTCCCTATCCCAGCTCCAGACCTAGTTATATTCCCCAAATGTCAGCTCATCTCCAATGGCCCTGCACCATGCGGCAATATATTGGCCTCCTCGACCTTGGGATTGCTCAGCCTTAACCCACATGTGAGTTATACCCCAGGCAGAAGGGCATTGACAGTGTCCATCATCCCCACCAGCTTTAAGGAATACCAGCAGCCCTGGGATCTTCGCAACTTGTTCCCAAACCTACAGGCCCTGTGAATTTAAATTACGTGGTGGGGTCCTGAGGCAGCAGAGTTCCAGACCCCAACCTTAATGCAGAAAAGGAGAATGTAAGATACTGGCACTGCTGCCCCCCAGCTGTCCGAGGTCTTGCCTCCTCCCCACCTCTGTGCCTACGCAGGACGCAGCGGCACCCGGGCTCCCGGGGCGTTGCTTTGCCGAGCTGAGCCCTAACCTCCTCTGTGGCCAGGGGATCGATTCCACTCCGGCGTCACTCGTCAGGGTTTAAATAGAAAGCAGGGAGATTTAGATTGGACATCAGGAAAAAATTCTTCCCCGGGAGGGTGGTGAGGCACTGGCACAGGTTGCCCAGAGAAGCTTCTAACTCCTTCTAATTAACTATATTTCTCAAATGGAAAACAAATCCCCACTTATTTTCTCCATGACTGTACTTTAAGTCCAGACACAGCAGCTCCAGGCCCTTCGGTTTTCTACCTGGGCTGCTTAAAAAATCGTAAGAAGTTTCCTCTTTTCCCTAAGGATGTGCCATTCACCCCCTTTCCACCCTCCTTCTCTGCCGCGAAGCCAGTGTCCCGCTCACTTCCAGGTTACGCAACCCTCTGCCTGTCGGATCCTGCCCACGGAGCTCAAACGCTGCCACGTACATCGAGCTGCATCTTTCCGAGGATCTCCCAATTTTGGAGGCTTCAAGGACTAGAAGAATTACAAAATGTCTTGCTTAGAGGGTTCAATCCTCCAACTTTTGTGCAAATAATCCTGGAAAACACCCCAGGTCGCCTTCCTACACCTACCTAGAGGAATTTGAGGGATAACCCCAGCTCTGTCCAGCTGCATCCTCACACAGGGAATTTTGCTGCAGTTGCTACGGATGGAGAGGAAGACGACTCAACCACATCTCCCTAAAGGTGCCGGCAGATGTGTGGCACCTGAAGGGCTTTGGGATACTCACAGTTCTCGTCTCCCTCCTTTCCTCGGGCTGGGCGTCTCTGCCCACTGCTGCTGGCAGCTGCGTAGAGGTGACGCTGCAGGACTCGGCCTCTCGCAGACGACGTGAGCCCCGAATCCTTTTTCCCTGGAAGCAGAGGTGCCTCTTTGGCTGAGCCTTTAAACACAGACCTCGAAACGGCAGCAGTTCTGTAGCCCACAGCCAAGTCACGGCCTTGCTGCTTCTGATTCGGCACCGCCACTGCATCCTGCCCCTGCCATGGGGGGAAGGCGAGGGAGGGGACACACGGACCTTCCCATCAGTCTCTAATGGCGCTGTGCCATGAAATAAATGGCCTCGTTTGTAGAGATTCGGACCACTGGGCAATTCCCCAAGAGCAACGGGGACAAGCAGGGTGACGATGCACGTGCTGGCACCATCGCGACTGCTTGTAACGAGCTCCGAGATAGTGTCCTGGGAAAAGACACCCAGAGCCAGTGTGTATTGAGGAACGCAGCGTGCCCACCCCAATGGGAGCCCTGGGGATGTCCGGGGCCGTATTTCATCCCAGGTCGCTCTGACTCCCCGTAAGAACCCATGGGAGATGCCAAGCCCCATCCTTCACAACGCTGCCCTGGGAGCACTGAACCCTGCCAATGGATTGCGTGGAGCTGAAGGAAGAGGAGGAACATTGCTGCGTTGCGGTGCTGCATTTAATTTACAAATTTAATTGCTTTAAATCCCATTTCAGCTTTGACGGACTCGGCAGCCCTTTGCTGGACCGCGCTGGAGGGAGGATACACCGAGGGTGGGCAGACAGGGTGAGCAGCCACTGGCCCAGGATACTGATCCAGGATGGGGCTGACACTGTCCTCCTCCTCCCTACCCGCCAGCCTTGGTGCTTGGGAGACACACTCCCGGCCCGCTGCTCCCCGGAGCGTCACTGCTGGCTCTGTAGCCTGGGTTATTTATGCTGGGAAGAAGCCGGCGGTGTTTCTCTTACCTTGTGAAGAAAACGGTTTGCTTTTAAGATGCCAGTAAGGCTTCGGCTCCTGGGAGAACTGTCCCTGTTTGTTTGTTCTCTGATGGAAAAGGAACAAGATTTATTATCACAACGAGGAATAAAGGGGTCAGAAAATACTTGGTATTGCTGCAAGGCTCTTTTTAAACCCGGAGGGCTCAGACTTTACATTAATGAAGAACATAATTCTCTTGCTGACAAGCAGCAGGGCGCAGGATAACCTCTCCTCGTAGGGAAGGGACTTAGTCCCACATCAAGGATGTCTCAGCAGGTGGCAGGGCTGTGTGTGTTACAGCTGGGCCTCGAGGTCTCAGCCGGGGTCAGGGCACTCCCTGCCCGTTCCCTGACATCTGCAACACGGAAAAAGTCAGCACTCACGTGAAAAGACAGCCCCGATGAAAGAGAGCCCCAGTGGATCCACTGGCGAGAGAGAGGGGAGGGAGAAGGGAATCTCTGCGGTAGTGACTGTTTTAGGAATGTGCATCCACACCCACGCAAGTCACGGCCAAGTGCTGGATCCCTTTAATAGCAGCTGGTACGGCGGCTGGTTATTCCCGTGCTCAAGCGCACAAGAGGTTGGAGAAGAAACGAAGGCAAGTGGGGGCAAGCTCAGGGCAGAGGGGTGTGCCCTTGGCTTTGAAATCCTGCCTCTTCCCTTAGCTCACCCTGCTGTAAACCCTTCCTTACGGATGACTGATGCACTGCGTGCCAGGGCGCTGAAAGCCCTGGCTGGGAGCAAAGCCCCAGCACTGGGAGCTTCCGGAAACAATAAGGAACAAGTCCTTCTCCTATCATTTCACCTTTTAATTAAGGAAGATGGGAAGACTGATCGTTGAGATGATGAATGGAATTTAGTTACAAAGTTGGGTGAGAACCTGTGGCGGCACAGGCCGAGGTCTCCCGTTCCCCAGGCAGGGTCTGGAGCCTCCTGGGCGCTTCCTGGCTCATCTTACATCTTGACCTGCCGACGGCAGCAGCACCAAGAGCTCATCGTCGTCTCCAGTTCCTGTCTAACTGCAGAGCCATGGATCTCTCGTTACCCAATGACCTTGACCAGACCCCAGTATCCCAAGTCACCTTGGTGGCATCCCAGAAAGGGCTGGAGCTGGGCGGGAGCAGCAGCCCGCCCATGTTTTGGCAGCGGGGTCTCTCTCCTCCTTACCAGAAATGTTTATTTTTAGAGACTTGGGAGCAAACGAGATCTCAGAGGGACTCGGGGGACTCCAGCTTCAGCCCCTGCATTTCAGGTGCCCAGAGGTTTCCCTCCTGCTGTCTCCTCCGGTGGGTACAGGATTGGAGGGGGGAGGTGAGTCCATAGGAGAAGCCACCGCTGATGTCGCCTGCGTTTGTGTGTGAGGGTTGCGGTGTCCGTCCTTAGTTGCCTCCTCCTAAATGTGCTCCGGCTGAATTCCTCCTTCTGCCACCAGCTACTTCTGCCTGCTGGCAGGGATCCGTGAGCCTCCGCGCTCCCTCTCCATCCCCGCTGTCAAATAACCATCAGGGGAACCTCACGAGGGCTGGATTGGGATGCTACAAAGCCCCGAGCCAGGTATATTCCTTCAGGGAATATTGCAGTGCTGTGACAGAACAGTTGTGCCTTGCGCAGCACAGCGCTTTCCTATCCAGGGCTCTTGGGTGTCCAAGGGGCCATAATCCGCTGAATTAACAAGCCCTGGATCCCCGCTGTCAAATAACCATCAGGGGAACCTCACGAGGGCTGGATTGGGATGCTACAAAGCCCCGAGCCAGGTATATTCCTTCAGGGAATATTGCAGTGCTGTGACAGAACAGTTGTGCCTTGCGCAGCACAGCGCTTTCCTATCCAGGGCTCTTGGGTGTCCAAGGGGCCATAATCCGCTGAATTAACAAGCCCTGGAATTAAAGAGAGGGAGAGAAACGTGCGTGCAAATTGGTTCCATTTCACCTTTCCTGGTGTGTGTGTGCTGGGCAAGAGGATACGGTAGGGTACACCAGTACGTCTGCTGGGATAAGCAAAGCCTTCCGTGGCGTCGGGAAGCTGCTGAACTAAAATTAAACGAGTCCCTGGGATGCGCGCGGCCAACCGCACTCGGAGAGGTTGCTCTGGGGACCGGTGATGCCTGACGGTCTGTTCTGAAATGCAGCGGAGATCCAGGACCATCTTCATGCAGTGGTTGAGCTGCTTCTTCTTCCTTAGGGTCTGAGCTAGGCGCGTGGTAGGAACATTCGTTGTAAGGAAGGGAGAAATAAAGGGCAAGGGAGCAGTATTTTAGGCTCTTCTCTCCTTCCTCCAAAAAGCCCTCCGCTGGAAGATGGCTGAGTCCATCACCTCCTGCCCGTTTCCCATTGCAGTTCCCAGGATCACAGCCCCGTGTCCTGAAAGCCAGGTGGGACCAAGCCTGGAAGCGTAGTGGGGCGGAGAATTGGAAAAGGGGGATTTCTGGTTTCTGGTCACACCGCGATGGCCCGGGTGGCCCTCGTGCCCCAGCTGAAATGGGCATCAGGGAGGATGCCGGAGGATGAGGGAGGGCACAGGAGGATGCAAGAGGGAGCAGGAGGATGTATGAGAGTGCAGTGGGATGCAAGAGGGTGCAGGGGTGTGCAGGAGGGTGGGTGAACATGTGAGAGGGTGCAGGAGGATGTGGGAGAGTGCAGGAGGGCGCAGGAGGATGTGGGAAGGCATGGGAGGGTGCAGCCAAGAAGGGTGCAGGAGGCTGCAGGGAGGTGCAGGAGGATGCAGGAGGGTTCGGCAGAGAGCAGGAGCGTGCAGGAGTGTACAGAAGGGTCCAGGAGAGCACAGGAGGGCGCAGGAGGATGTGGGA
>NW_010265483.1:0-3712 GCF_000690775.1 Eurypyga helias
TTCTATGATTCTATGATTCTACCCTTTGCATCTTAAACTCCAATAATGCTAAGCCCAGGTTCTTCACACCTAAATTCAGGCACTTAGTGAAAACGAGTCCAAAGCACAACAAAAGGCTTGGCCCTTCCACACCGGGCATCAGATCCCAGCTAAGGCTTGGTTGTAGACTCATCATGGGAGTGATTGATGACTTTTCTTGCTCCGTGTCGATTGCCTCTTCCTCTCAGTAGGGGCTTCATGTACCTGTGTCGTGTCTGACATACCTAGAAGTGTCCTGTCAGAGCCCAAGGCATAGCAGGACTTCAAGATGCAAATCTCCAGCCGTCCTCCCACCAGGCACCATGGGCCAGCCCCATGGCAGAATCAGAGGCCTTCAACACTGTGGTAGTTGCTTAGTAGCAAACGCCCATTGCACTTCTCATTGCTCCTCGTAGAGTTTTTATACACATCCATGCTCTCAAGGATTTCCAGCGCTTCAGGGTGGATGGAAGAGCATTCATGAGAGACAGGGTGGATGAGGGGAAGACCTTCCTAACCCAACAAATTCTTCCTAGCAATCCCAGACTGTTTCTGACCACGAAGATGACCACCTCAGCAGGATCAGTCCCTAAGGGACATCTTCCCACACAGGCTTGGTACCTTTCCAGAAAGCAGGTACTAGCCAGAAAGATGTCTCCTGCTCTGAGTTAAACAGGAAATTAAATCACATGAGCTGTTTATCCCTTCTGGCCTTAAAACTCTCAGTACCTACGGTGTGAAAAGCCTAGGTATTCCCATTTGGAACAGAACAGGATAGAATAGAGTATTTCAGTTCGAGGGACCTACAACGATCACCTAGTCCAACTGCCTGACCAATTCAGGGCTCACCAAAAGTTAAAGCATATCATTAATGGCATTGTCCAAATGCATCTAAAACACTGACAGGCACGGGGCACCGACCTTATAGCTTTGATGTATCTCTTCACACAGCTTTGCTGACCCACGACTTTGGGCTCCATCTTGCCCAGAGAAGCTGTGGATGCCCCATCCCTGGAAGTGTTCAAGGCCAGGCTGGATGAGGCTTGGAGCAACCTGGTCTAGTGGAAGGTGTCCCTGCCCATGGCAGGGGGGTTGGAACTAGATGGGCTTTAAGGTCCCTTCCAACCCAAACCATTCTGTAATTCTATGATCTTGTTGTTGCTTTCATTTGAATCAGCTGTTTTTCATGGAGCCTACAAGGTAGAGCTGGAAACACTTTCTCCTAGACGACCTTAAGCGTATACAAAACCCAGTATTTTTTTTTATATTTGGATCTGTAGGTTCCAAGGCCTTTAGCAATGAGAAAAGAGGGCATTCAGACGAGGAAGCGCAAGCCAAAGAATCTCAACAAAACAAAGACACCAGCAGGTAAGTGTTGAATGAGGGAGTTCACCGCATGTGTATATGTGCTGGTTTTAGTCAGTATACTTGCGTGCACTTGTGTTTCTGACCATCATGACCTGTGGGTCTGACACCCAACCACAAAATAGGCTGATCCATCAAAAATGGGGGATGTCTGAATGCCTTTCAGCAGTAACAAAGCCCTTCCCACTACTTATTTTTTATTCTTACCTATGCTGACTTCGGGTGGGCGAGTACAGCTCGGTACTGAAAAGCTTTTGGGAATAGAGTTGTTTTCCATCTGATTTCTCGCAGGTCCATCCAGCAGCGAGAACCCGACCACCAGTTCCACCAGCAGCAGCAGCAGCAGCACCACAACCACTGAAGAAATGCGCCCCATCAAAACAGAACCTGGGCTCTCATCTCATTATGGGCACCCCAGTCCAATTTCTCAGGTACAGAGGGGAAACGCTGGCAGATGGGAACTGAGATGGTAGACGCGGTGAGAAGAACATCCTCAAATCCTCTGTGGAAAAAGGCAGCCTGTTTTCAACAGAGGGGTCTAGGAGTTCACAGTCAGAGACCTATCCTTTGGGTCGGGGCAAATCCCTCTGTTCTTGTCACCATGTCTACAGCGCAATATAGGTTTTTAATGATTCGTAGCAGTTCTGAATCGACACCGAGAAGTAGCAGCTTTGTTGAAAACATTAAATTCCTTCTAGCTGGGCAGCTCTATAGGTCCTGTAGCAAGAAAATGCCCATTCCCTTGTCATGATTTGATTTTCCCTGAGCAAAGAAAAATGTGGCAATATTACCCTACTTTCTCTGCACCGGTTGGCTGTGTGTTGAGCGGCATGAGGAATGCAGTGTGAGGAGAATAAACTCACACAGCCCAAATCTCACACAGTTGAGTCCCTGCAAAGGTAAAGCAAGGCAGCATGATGGCAGAGCTGCAGGGGAAAGTGGTGTGCTCTGGACCATATTAATTGTGTGGGATCAGCACTGCGTCCATGCAAGGTGTGTATCCTGCTGAGCAACACCCGGACCTGGAAGCTGATCTGTACGAATGTCTGCAGGTTTAATGCCTTGGTTAAGGATCCCCATAGCACAGCACGATTCAGGTGCAGAGGTATATGATAATTGCTTTCCTTTTGGCTTCATACAGGAAACTCCTGTGTTTAAACAAAATGATCCCTGGAGAAAAAAACACATATGTGGTCAAGTGTTGTGCTGGACTGATCCTGCAGCACTCTGCAGCACTGTTATGTGTCCTGCAATCCACAGGAGGCTATTAGTAAGTTAGGAGAGCCCAAGGCCAATGAAATCTCAAGCCTTGGGAGGTAAAATGATCTTTTCTGACATTCAGAAGAGAACAAGATGCAGTAATAGGAAAGAACAGGGTCTGGAACAAGAAAGAAAGAGCCTGTCCAAAGTATCATGTGTGAGTTGCAATCTGGAGCTCTATAGCAAACTCACAGACATGTTATTGCAATAGCAACAGGCCCCCATGAAGGGATTCGTATGGTCCTCTAAGGTTTGAAGCTGTACCCACAAGATTTTCCTTTTCCTACAGGCATTCTCAGTCTCTGCCATGTCTGGACATGGATCATCTATTCACCCTGCGATTTCGGCTCTGAAGCTTTCCCCGCAGGCTTACCAATCAGCTATCAGCCAGTCTCCACAAACCAGCTCCAAACAGGACTCCTGGAACACCCTGGTGTTAGCTGAAAACCATGGGGACATCATAACTGCATAACCTGGTCTTCCACGCACAGACTTCAAGCTGATCTGCTTGAGAGATGAAGAAGATGCCACGTAATCATCAAGCCAACGTAGTTTCCCACCTCCCCTGCTCTCCTGCCTTCTCTCCCCTTGGGAGATGTTCCAGCAAAGAGGTAAAGGGGAGTTAACCTGAGGTGTAGGAGACCTCTTATGAAACAAACAGAGAAGACTCAAATCTCAAAGTAACTAATGGATGTGAAGCCTTTTTCCCCACTTTAAATGAGCCTCTTTATTTGATTGTTGCCACCTTCAATGAAACAGCCAGAAACGCAAAGATGGACACAGTTCCTGAGTTTGGTTTATATAAAAACATCTGGCGTTTAAGACTCAGATGATGGTGGAGCAGAGACATTTTTTTCTTCCATCACCTTCCATTCTTTTCCTGACCAGAAGAAAATGCCACCACTTTCTCATTACCCAAATTCAATGATCTCCCACCAAATGGAGCCAGTTCCAGAAGAGTTTGTTGAACAGACTTCACTAGACATGCTGTGGTGGTTTTAGTGGATTTGATATGGTCTAGGGCAGAGAGGAAAAGACCCCCTCCCTGCCCCCCTCCCAACCCTCACCC
>NW_010265484.1:0-562 GCF_000690775.1 Eurypyga helias
GCTGCTCCGACGAGACGGTGGCACCCCTCACGAGGGCCAGCTGAAAGAGCTGAGCAGGGCAGGGGCGCAGGACACGCGCGGGGAGGGGGGAAAAGCAGCTTGGTTTGGGTCGGAGGAAAGATGTGCTGCATGCCAGCAGTAAGATCGGAGGGGACGAACCTCTCATCCGGGAATGGCTTACTGGGGAGGACAAGCAGATGCACCAGGACCTTCTGCAACATCCCACGACGCTGCAAAGCGGCGTCAGCCCAGCACAGCCCCTGCAGACTCCCTGCGCTATTGCAAACCCGCCAGCTTTGTGCGCCAAGAGAGCAAGCGCAGCAGGCACGAAGCAAGGAAGGCTCCCTTCTCTCCCACCAACCTCTCCGAGGTGGCACCTTGGCCTGGGACTGAACCCCTGCCGCAGCGGGAAGGGGAGAAAGCCGGATCACGGCAGCACCCCAGCACTGCGCGACCCCCTGGGCAAGTTCGCTTTAAGCGCTAAACTAGCACAAGTCCCTGATGCGCCGCTGATAACTAACGAGGGCCGCAGCGGGTGCCGCAGTGACGGGGTGAGGCAAAC
>NW_010265484.1:672-1143 GCF_000690775.1 Eurypyga helias
CGAGCCTGCAGGAAACTACTTCAGCAGCAGGAGCTTCCTAGAAACCCCGGGCACTGCAGAGCTAAGGATGGGATACAGCGACAAAGGGAGAGCTGCAGGAGTATTTTAATTGAGCAGGTAGAGGAAGAAAGCAGAAGTCGGTGGCTGACACCTGCTACAAAAATGGGAAGTTAATTCTGGGCCCACAATTAACCCAAGACACCGGGATGGAGACGAGTCAGCACGGACCAACACAAACAGCTGAAGGAATTTACTTTCCCACAAGAGAGCTTCTAAGGGTGCTCTAAAGAGAGGGCTTGCACCCAGCTTTACTGGGGGTGGCGAAGCGCTGAACCCCCACTCCACTGAAAGGGAACAGAACAAGGGGCTTGAGGCAAAAGAAAGGTGGAAGCAAACATCTCCTCCGCTGTACGTTGCGGAGCTGCACCCCAAGGCAGGACGGGAGAAGCAGCAGAGCCCCCACAAACTCTG
>NW_010265485.1:0-10983 GCF_000690775.1 Eurypyga helias
ATTCTGTGATTCTACGATTCTATTCTTAGACAAGAGTTCTAGAGAGAAAAAAGGGTAGGCCTACAGAAAAAGTATACATCAGCCAAAAAAAAAAAAAGCAGGTATTTATATAGTATTTGCACAGTCCTTTTGCCTTCCATAGTAACTCTAAGCCACCTTAACTCTCCCATTACATATAGGTCTGCACCAAGTTAAGTTTCAACTTCACCTCGCTTACATAAAGACAGCTATATGGTCTTAATATTTATACACATGAACAGCGTCATGCTCTATGACAACCACCACCAAAACCTGAGTGACTACAGGTCTTACTTTTAGCAGCATTCACTTGGAGGCAGTGCAGATTCTCAAAACAAAATTCAATTGCTAACACTTCACAAACAACCCAGTTATTCTGCCTGAAAGTGTTACTTCATTGTAGTGCTAGATTATCTCAGCAGTGTTTCTGAACCACTGAAACATATCCTCTGTTTCCCCTTCCTTTTATAAGGACATTCCCTGACAAGACTTTTGCAGCAATAGTTAAGTCTCATTACTGCTAGTTTTTTTTAGAACTATCAAAGTGGTAGAGGGAATAATAAAAAGAAAATTAATAAAGTTTGTTACCAAGCTCAGTTATAAAATGGAGCTTTAACACACTTTCAGTTATTTTTAAAATTATTTTTACACTACAATCATTTTAGCTCTTAGAAATCACATTAAATTACATTTTACAAAGGAAATACTTGGAATGAAATAATACAAGAAATAACACTGATGAAAAGATTTGTGAACCATGATCCCAGACTGGAACAGAGAAATTACGTGTATTGCAGCTGTATTAAGTGAAGTTCTTCCTTATTATGGCCCTAATCCAACAATATGCTTAAACCATACACATTTTTGTTAGAACTATTCAGATACTGTAAATCCAGTGCATATTTGACACATATCTTTTGAAACAGAAGCCCGTGTGACATAATGCAGGATAATTAAGTTACTCAGAAGTCCTGCTCCATGACTGGTTATTAGTTTAACCATAGTTTTCTGAATGAAACATGGTTTAAATGATATAATTTGCCTTTATTAAGTTTAAGGCACAGAACATCCTTCTTACCTGTAATTGTTGATACTTCGTTACATTAATCTTATCTAACGATTTTGCCAAATTAGGATGATGAATGATATCATCTAAATCTTCTGTGTCTTCAGTTTCAGATGTAGAAGTGCTTTCTACTGTCACTTTCACAGGAACACCTGTCTAATTACATCAGAAAAGAAGAACAGCCACTCACAGCATTACACTCTCCAGTAAAAATCAAAGATTGAATAGTAACGAAAGCTTAATGGAAATGCAGTCATTTCCCAGAGTCCCTGACAATGCATATACACTGTCCAGTTATGTAATTTTGAAACAGATTTGCATAAAACAGTATTTTTAAAACCCCAAATGTGTGCATATATTGGGTATATGTGACAAGTATTTAGTAGCAGGGCCAGAGGAGCTGCCCCAGTGGGTCGAGCTGACTCGCCACAGTGCACAACTGAACCTCACAGCCAAGAGGGCAGCACCTCTGAGAAAGGCTGTTTAGGGAAGGGCAAAAAATGCCACACAGGCAGAAGAGGTGGCAACAAAAAGAGTGAGAAAGAACAGAGGGGACACCAGGCTCAGAGGTGGAGGTGTTCTGTGGTGGAGCTGATAACCACACTCCAGCCCAGGGGAGATCCCATGCCAGAGCAGAGGGATTGGCCAAAGAAGCCGCAGCCTGTGGACAGCCTGTGCTGGAGCAGCTTTTCATGGAGGACTGCAGCCCTGGGGAAGCTTCTGCCAGAGCAGGGCATAGGTGTGATGTCTTCAGCAACCATCAGACCCTTCTGTGAGCCAACTTAGTTCATAAGTAGACACTAATAACACTTTTCCAGCTTTTCTCAGGATGGGTGCAGTGGTAGGGGAGAGGGGTATGGAGATGAGAAACAAAGGAGAAGGAATTTTTTTCCCCTGCTGGCATGTTCACTACAGCAGTTCACAGGTGGGTTCAAACACAAGTATGTGGTCCAAAAGCAAAATTTTCACCTTTCTTCAGACATTCATCTACTAAATGAACAATCATATGAGGGAGAGTACCTGAATCTTCACTGGTAATTCTTCAGTACTGTCCACTGGCCCACCTCTAAAGTCAGAGAAAAAAACCAAACACTTTTGAGAAAAGTAAGTTTATAACATCACAACTGCTACTTCCATTTGCAAACACAGGATTCTGGGACAGGTGAAGCCAGTAAGAGTAAAAACATAACTGACACTGCACTGTATCCCATTTAACTCTCATTACACCCTCATTTTATTCTATTAATACTCCTGCTTAATCATTAATTAGAGAAACATTACTGGATACTAACACTAATATCTTCAACAGGCATCTTGCTTGGTTAATTCTTATGAACTAAAGTCAGTGAAAAATGTGGTGGTCAGCATTTTGAAAAACAAGTTCAATGAAAATAGTTATGATGAAGCATCAAGTAATTTTTTGTTTAAATGTTTATGTACTCTCCATTTTGAGAGGCCAAGATCGAGGAAATACCATAAAAAACTTCTAAACCAAACAAAAAAAATGTTTCAAAAGGAAGCATGATAACAATATTATGGCTTCCATGTGTAACAATTTTTTTTTTTAAATTTATTTTACTTCACCGGACTTAAACGATCAGAGTAATTATGTCTGCACTAGGGGAGACAGAGCAGAAAGACAGGTGGGAAAAATAGCTAGGCACCTCAGACTGGATGCCGAATCAATGATACGACAAGCTTAGAAAACTAAATTGCATCTTCAGCTATTATAAGACTCAAATTATTAGTAACAAGAGAACAAGCAAGCAAGGTGGGTTTGGTTGTGGGTTGGTCTGGGGCTCTTTTGCTACAGTTGGGTATTCCTATGGCCAAATTATATCTTTTATGAGTATTTTAAAAACTCACTGGAATAGAACTCATGTAACCTCCTCAAAATTTGTACAAACAGAAAAAAATATCAAAGCAGTTATGAAATTCTGTGTGTATCTTACAAACACATATTTTAAAAACCTAACAACACTCTCGACTACAGTTATCATGCAAGTTTTATGCTATAATATCTTCCCTCGTACTCTGAAAACCTCACCTGCACCTCTTTGCCCGTTCTGCAGTCCGCCAAGGAAGAAAGCCTTTCGCGCCCGGTGGTAGTGGTTTTGGCGAGTAACTGTCTTTCACAGACATATTTTTTTTCCCAGGACTTATGGTCTTTTTAGAAGTTAATCCTGTATTGAACAGCAAGAATAGGAGAAAAGACGATTCAGTACACTTGGTTATTTACATATAAACTCACAGCTTACTGTTCATAAGTAAAATCTCCTACGCAACAGAAGGGACTGTAGGAAACCTACCTTTCCAATCTAATTTTCCTAGTGTTAGAAAACTTTCGTTTCGCTTCTGAAAAAGTGGTGGACAGCTTATCTGCCTGCAATTATGAACTGTTACACTTAATTGTTATGTTAGATCGACCTAAGTAAGCCACTGCTATTTAAAAAAGGAAGCAAAGTTTTGTAGCTAAAGAGGTTTATTCACATTACTAATTCCAGGTACCTAAGTGCGCTGTCTCAGGTGAGGGCTTGCGTGACTGCATAGACATTTAAGGCTACCCACGTGCTTCAAACTGCCCTCTAGTGGCTTTAGCGCGCTGAAAGTTGGTTCTGTAACTGGCAAAATGCTTGAAGCTAAAGCTGGTACTCATGTCGATCACTTCTACAGGACACCACCAATAACTTCAGAGGAATAATAATGAGAACTCATGTTCACTAGTCCAGCCTTCTGTTGTTGTTTAAATCATCCACACTATCGCTCAAAGCAGATTCAGAATAAATACCTAGTGTGGATGATCACTCTACCCCAGGTTCTGTAGGAGTCATAAACTAACAAGCCCAAAAAACTGTTCACCTAGTATTTCAAACGGTTAAAGTAGTGAGAACTCAGGTTGTTGTTTTCCTGAGCTCAATAAAACAACTAATTTTGTAATGGTTTAGGAATGCATAACTGTGGTAATGGGATTCCAAATCTCATTTCATTCTCAAAAAATAAACCAGGATTATTTACATTTTACACCCCGTGTTCAGAAGTAGTTTTCACCTCCTGACTCCCTCCCTCTCTTTAAAAAAGAAAATAAACACAAAAAATACAGTTGTGGTGTGGTTTTGGATTAAGTCAGGCATTTTCTTCTTCCATCACCCTGATCACAATAGTTTATTTGCATAAATACTTCAATTTGATTTATGCTTACCTCTCTGCTCCCAGATAACTAGAGCAAAGATGAAAGACAGCCAAATGTATCACAGTGAAATTGTTAGTAACATACTGAAAAATATTTAGTGTATCGCAGCTATCAATCCTTAATTATAAATATTCAAGACAACTGTTACTTTAAACATACTATTTATAATAGGTCTCCATGAAGTTAAAAAAAATACCTTGGAGCATTTTGTACATCAGTATAAAAATGCATGTTTGTTTTTTCTGGCACAGGACAGTCTGCTACATAATGTTTATGACACCAGAAGAACGAGGCAACTTATTACCACAAAGCTTCCTCGAAGTCAAAGCTTGTTGACAGGACACACTCAGAATAAATACGTGCAGTGCTTCCACATGTTTAAGTCAGCAATCCAGACACATACCCAGCAGCACTGAACACATGGCAAGTTTCCTACAGAAGCCTCTGATGGTTGAAGACATATTATTGAAATAAGAGTAAATGGAAAATTTTTTGAAGACAGGTATTCTGCAAAACACTAACAGTTAGACACATCATGTAATTAAAGCTCTCTAACATTAAAAGATTATTTTGTAGACAAAGTTTACTGTAATAAAGAAAATAAAGACAGTATTACCAACACGAATAGTAGCTTTTCCTTTCCGACCACTTCCTAGGACAATAGTTCTTTTCTTTGTTCTAGTTTTCAAAGCATCCTTGGAAGATGGAGACGTCAGCCACTTATACTAGATTTTTTTTTTTTAACAAAGACAAATTATTTTAGTAACTGGTATTTAAAGAGGTCCTTATTTAAGATTAGAGGGGGGTTGTCAGATATATGGAGAATACTGATGGTTAAAGAAAACTTAATAAACTGTAAAATTAAGGGGAAAAAAAATCCCACAAAGCCCCAGTTCAAACAGTTTCAACATGAGCCTGAGTGCTATATTATCAGCAAATGCTCCCAGAACACCACTATACCATCCCACCCAATATTTTCCTTTCTCCTGTGCAAAACTCTTCTCCTTTTATAGTAAAAAAAGATGTCATCAACCCTGTAAAAAGGAAACTCTGGCTCTTGTACTTCATTCTCTGAAAGCTGGCTTGCTAGGAATGACTGGCTCAGGCCAAAGTTATCCAAAGTAATAAAAGCTTCCTTAACATGATTTTGTATTACCAATAAAGTTACTATTTTCAAAAGTACAAAGTTTGATTTTGACTGCCGGTAATGGAAATTCATCCTTACATAGTAAAGGCCTCCCAACTAAAATTAAGACACAGGGATAATCAAAGGCAATTTCTGTACTTCAGACTTTAATTTCCTTACAGCAACAGCTCTATTATTAAAGGTTCCCCCCTTCCCCCAATAAGAGTTTTATTATCTCAGGTATATATTTTTAAGTTGTACTGCCACTTGGTGTTCACTGTGCATGTAGTTACGGTTCGTACAAACACTAGCGCTGAAGCAGCCATCGAAGGAAATGCAGTTGATCTTAAGACAAAGCTTATCTCGAGACAGCCCTAAACCCCATAGAGGAACAGTATGCCAAAGTTATTCCCACCTAATGTACAGGGAATATTAAAATGCTATCACTGTGCTTTAACTAACCAATCTTAGTCCAAGTTTATCATTGGCAAGAGAAATGTTCATTTGTTTTTTAAACTTTGGACTAAAATAATCCTTGTATAAATTTTGTTGGATTTATAGCAGGGTCTAGCCCAGGAGACAAGGAAATGTTCATTTTAAGCTAAAATATAGACAGAAAAATTAAACTGTAACCTTTTAAGAGCAAGAATATGTTGATTTTATCCTACTACACACATACAAGAGTTATGCTGTGTTAAACCTAAAGTTTGTCTAGCCCTGTACCCTGTCTCATGTCTAGGTGCCCGCTGCTGTTGTACATCATCTAAGTATAAAGACAGCAAACATGTTAAGACAGTGTTGAACTAAATCCTTGAGTTGTCACCATGAAAACAAGTTGAGGCTTGTTTTACAGGCACCTTCAGTGGATTTTTCCTTCAAGTTAGTCAGTCTCAGATTCTACACAAACTGTCACCACCTATTACACCCAATCATATTCAAGATTACAATCCACTACACTAGCTACACAGTGCTGCTAGGACAATACAACTGTCTTCTGTTTTAGTTGCCCAAAACATTTATTGAAAGTTTTGCTGTATTTAAAGGCATCAGTTAGCAGCAGGCAGCTCTCCTGACAAACTTGAAAACCCAATCCAAAAGGCAAGCACCTAGATGCTTTCAAAAAGCAAAAAGAAACACTTTTTATGCAGAACAGGATGGAATGGCTGCTGTCACTGGTATCCCGTAGGCAAGGGGTGACAGCACACCACAGGTTATTTGTGGCAGCCAACACATGATCTTTGGTAGTTAACGATAGCTCATGATAAGGCCATTCAAAAGCCCATCAAATTTCTCTCTGTAAAGCAACGCAGCATCACCTCAACGAGTTGACGCAACAGGTGCCATGGTAAGTTGGTACAGGGTGCAGCTCTGCCACTCTCAGGTATAAGAGAATTATGCCAGTTAGCCTTTGGCAGGATAAAAATCTGAAACCAGAGGCAGATGAAACTGAAAGTAGTAGTATGTATGATTATCTATGCAGCTCTAATTATCCGTGGGTGAGATGTGGTATGAATTAGGCCATTTGCTGTAAGAGTAAGTGACAGATCAGTTTCACACAGAAAATTACATCTTACACCTTGTGTTCAGGAAGTCTCTACACAGGCTAAACTTAGTCCAACTGATTCACTTTCTGTTAATATGAAATCCAGATCTCTGGAAACTACAATAGATAAGAGAAAAAAAAATCCCCACTAAATAAAATAATTTCAAAGATAGATACCCATGTTTTCTCCAATAGAAAAATAGACTAGCACATCGTTTTAAAAACTCAAAGGTTTGGAGGCAGTACAAAGATAACAAAAGGAAGCAATGTAGATGCTAACTGACTGTGCTCTGTCTGGCAAACTTAAGCTACAAGAAACCAACATCGCTTCTTCAGTTTGTACACTTAATCTATAATGGATCCTCCATTAAAAAAAAAAAATCATGGAAAATCTGAAAAACTGCTGAGATTTTTATATTATGTTAAAACTTCGAGGGTTTTTTCAATTGTACATCTGAATTTTGACTATTGGTAGAATGAAGAAATAGCCCTTGCAGTTATTCCTGCAACAGAGCTTTATAACTGTTTGTCTTCAATAATACTTCTGATGATTTACTAATTTATTCCATGAGTTTTGACTCCTTAAAAAAAAAAAAATAGAAACCAACACACACATAAAACAACACCCCACCAACACCCACATCACACCGCTGACTTTCAATACAGTGCACGTCATAGCATCACAGCGTATCTCAAGCTGGAAGGGACCCATAAGGATCATCAAGTCCAACTACCTGCTCCTCACTGAACCACCCAAAATTAAACCGTATGACTAAGAGTCTTCTAGATGCTCCTTGAACTCTGACTGGCTTGGTGCTGTCACCACTCCAAAAGAAATTCAACCGTTTTTCTCTTCATAATAGCCAGAGTTCTGTAACTAAGCTCAGAAACAACTGTAAATACTAAACTGCGACAGTAAATATTTGCACTCAAAATAATAACAGCCTCAACATCGTACGTTTGTGTTCATCTTACCAAACAGGTGGATTATCCCTTTTTGTGTGTCTGCACTGTTCCCATGACGAACAGCAAATCTCATTTACAGCAGCCTACTCACAGAGCTTACAAAATAATGGATCTAGGCTGGTTTTATTTGTGGCAGAAGCGAAGTTACTCAGAAGGCTGGTGGTCAGTCATTTTTAATAGATATTGCTAACGAGGTATGAAGAATCACTAGCATCACCAATAAGACTTAAGACACTGCACTAGTTGGATGAATAGAAAACAAATGTCTGGAGTGATCTCTTGGTGTATGGGACATTCCCCAGAGAGTTGCTTCTCCTCACGGTTCAACTTTCCAATAACCTGGAGCATTTCCACGCAGATGCTATTTTCATGTGAACCCTGCAACATTTTGCAAGTGTTGGTTGCATCTGCCAAGGAGAAGGAGTACTCCTTCAAAAGCAACCTCTATTTCTCCAAAGAAATATTTAAGAGATTGAAGAGATCTGTATTAGTCCTCAAGGAATTCTACACACAAACTTCTCAGGCTATTAGATACTCCCTACGGATCCACAGCTCTTAAAGAGGCTTTTAAGACTTTTAAGCCGTTTCAAAACCAACAGAGCAGTAAGTTCCAGAACAAGAACTGGGCTATGAAAACAAGAACAAGAGTACACTCGTTTATTTTCTGTCTCCTTTGGGAACTGAATCCAATTTCTGTGCTATAAACAAAAGACTCTGTATTTGAACAGCATATCTGATCATAAATGAGCCAGATATTCAGCTTATGCAAGTTACTGAAAATTCTCTAGCGCCTACGAGATAAAGATGGCAAGGGGTACTGTACCTTAACTAAACTCTAATTTCTTAGATGTCTACTATTAGAAAGGGTAGTCTTGACCAACTTAAATCTTAACTATGTAAACTATTGACAAAAAAAAGTTTCACAAACTAAGTATTAAACTTAAAATTGTGATTTCCTTTACTTTAAAATGAAGACTTATTATTACCTACATGTGTCCATCTTGTTACTGTGAAGAAAGCCTTCCATACATACCCAAGTATGCATGCACATTCCCATTTTTCTATTCATTAAGCAGATATCCTGGTTTTATTACATTACATCTTAAATTACATAAGAAATCACACAAAATGCCCAATATGATACATTGTTGCTGCTAGGTTTTTTAGTTTTCCTTCCTTAGTGTTTTTTGTTTTGTTTTGTTTAACTGCTTAAGATCAGCCCACTGTTCTTAACTTGAATAGCTGGTTTAGATTCATGCTGAACAAAACTGTCCTTTTAACCAAAAAAGGCAAGGGTAGCTACAAAGAATATCCCACTTACTCCAAAATGCCTAAAACATACCTCTGAATTAGCACTGTTTCCATTCACAAGAACTCTTTCAATAATGTTTGTCATGATAGCGTGATCTAGAATGGATTAGGATATCTTATTAACAATTTCCTGTAGGAGGGAAGTATTTATGCAAACAGATCACTGAATAAGCTGTACACACTACCTACCACCACTCCCTTCCCCCATTTAAAAATTGTTTAGCAAAATACTGTTGCAGGTTTTCCTTAAAAGTGGTTTATTTTTACCCTCAGCATTACTTAAGAAAACAAACAGACAAACAAAGAAGACAAAGGTAGGTACAGATACATACCAATTAATGGATTCTTTCTTATGTCAAGTACCACTAATGTTGTATTAGTTTGAAGAGCATCTAGTAATGTCCTTGCTCCTTCATTGGATATTCCACACTGTTGCAAATCAAGGGCTAAAATATTTGAAGTAAAAAAAAAAAAAAAAAAATCAGTAGTGTAATCTGCAGTCCATATTTAACACAATTAATCCACACCTGCTGAAAACCTCCATTTGATAGAACATGAAGCATGAGAATAGAGCACATGACGAAAACAGCCACATGTAAAAACAAGAATATTACTTTCAAAGAAGAAAACTATAAATTTAAGTCAATATTATAGATCAACAGTAAAAAAGGATTACTAAACAACTGCACAGGAAGGAATATAAAAATCACAGTTAAACCACTGTTCTTGAGAATTCCTAGTAGGTAAGGTGTTCCCAGACACCAACTGATCCAACTGCCCACGGTAGCATCATACGTACAAACAAGCAACTTGTGTCTAAAATGAGTCAATTCTTCTACAAGATCATTGCTTGCACATGTCATTAAGTTACATGGTCACCACGAAATAGCACTATCATGTCTTTGGCTTATATTTCATGTTGTGCATGCACAGTATCACAGACTGGTTGAGGCTGGAAAGGACCTCTGGAGGTCATCTCGCTGAATCCCGCTGCTTAAGCAGGCACACATAAAGCCAGTTGCCCTGCACCATGTCCAGACAGCTCTATCTGATCTCCAGGGATGAAGACTCTACAGCCACTCCAGGGAACCCATGACAGTGTTCCATCACCCTCAGAGTGAAAAGTGTTTCCTGATGTTCACTTTGACAATTCAGAAGAGGAAGAGAAATTTCTTTTGAAAAAAGTTTACTCTCTCCTGGCTAAATAGCAAGTTACTCTTCTGGCTACATCTGCTCTAACTGACAATTTTGAGTTTTCAACCGGTCACTACTGTATCTTAAGAGTCAGTATTTTCTCAACACCTGCGCTGGTCTGAGTCAGGACAGAGGTAATTTTCTTCACAGCAGCTGGTATGAGGTCACGTTTTTGATTTGCACTGATAAGAGTACTGACAGCAACAACTAAAATCACCAGTGTTAGGGAGGGTTTGTACCAATTCAAGGACTTTTTCAGCTTCTAATACTGCACCTGTGTTCCCAACTTTCTCATTACAAACAGCGGGCGTAGGGGGGATTGACACAGTCAGACAGCTGACCCAAACTGACCAAAAGGGTATTTCATTCCATAGCACGTCATGCGCACTATGTAAGTGGGAGGTGGGGCCAGGGGCTCATAGTTGCTGATGGGTCAGTTGGCTTTCTCAGCTGGTCTCTCGGTCGTGGGGCTTGTTCTGATGCTGCTCTCAGGCTTGCTCGGACTCTGGTGCAATCTGGCTCTCTGGCTCAGACTCTTGCTAATCACCACCCGGCTGTGTATATGGTCG
>NW_010265485.1:11081-13081 GCF_000690775.1 Eurypyga helias
CCTACGGGTTTCCTTGTCTTTGCCTCTGATTCTGCTCCTCCACTGGAGGAGGGGAGGTAAGCGAGCAGCTGCGTGGTACTTAATTGCTGGCTGGGATTAGACCCCAACAATACCTTTTAGCCAAAGGTCCTCTCCTAGACAGTCTGCAAAGGCACCTGCTCCTCTGTCTCCAACAAGCATGTTGCAGTTGAAAGTAATCCGCCTCAAGCCGGTCATATAGTCAAGGTCAGGTCTCCTATAACGTAGGCTTTCAGCCCAAGCTTCACCGTGTCTTTTCATTGCCTGGTGCTTTGTAAACAAAGCAGCTGTTACCAAGTGCAAAGGCACAGCCATTATTGATGACAAGATGATCACAAGTTATCTTTGTTTGTAACTGATGCTTAACGGCTTGAGTGATGATGTAAGAAACAGTTACACCATTTCTGAGTTGAAAAAATACAAGTCCTTTTAAAACTTACAGTTCAGTCGTTTGTTCTGATCATCCAATTTGCAACGCAAATTATTAAATAATTTCTACAAAACATCTTATTACCTTCTTTTGGCAGACAGATCATCTTGAATAGGAAATACACACTAGGTAATTATGTGCTTTCATGCAAACCAAGTTAACATTAATTAAAATATTGTACTAGTCACAAGCTCACTAATCAGTTAATTAGTAGCTTTGAAACTGTAAGCTCACTTATTCTTACCCAGTGCCTAAGAATACTTAAGACATCTTTCAAAATCTGTGACAATGAAAGAAGCACTCCCCCAAAACATGTGTTGGACATTTACAGCTCTAATCCTCATTTAAAGAAAATACACCAGTTTGAACTGTTATTTAACTGGTGTTTACTAAGGAACGCCGTATTTAAATCGCACACCAGTAACCAAGCTACTTTTGGCATACAAAGTCACAAACTGCAAGAAGGACTATTCCCATACTTAACTTCAGTATTCACGTAATGTTGCTCACAAAGTGCTTTGATGGATTTAGAGCTTCAAAGTACAAGAAAAAAAAAATCAAACATTTATGGTTTTGTGAACATTTGGTTCTAAAAAAGGTGATTAAATTACCTTTAATACATTTGCTGTATGTTCTGCCCCCCTCCATGTGAGGCTACATCCTGTGAAGTTTACATATCTGATAGTAGGTGAATTCTTTACACTCTGACAGATGGCTGAAGAAAACAAAAGCGTGCACATTACCTACACACACCACAGCCAGACTATGGGAACACACTTCTTTGCTGCCATATTAGGAAGCTGAATCGCCTGTAATAGGCAAAAGCCTGGACAAAGAATAACTGGTGAAATACAAAGTACATTGTAAATGGATTAAAGTGTTCTAAGATCATATATTTCTATCACAAGTGTTCAGCAAAGACTATCTGAACAAACTAGAACACATTTCAGTTTACTTATGTGAACATGAACAACTCAAAGAATTAAGTCAAACAAATATTATGACTGTTGTTTTGAATAAAAGTATAAACATCATTATGAAGTAGTATGGTTATTTACTAGCATCAAGCAAATGAATTCAAGTTTTTAAAAGTTGTGGTCATGTAGAATAAAGTGAAGATTGTTATTTTAATGACTACAGACAAGTTTAAAACGGGGATGGAAACGCTGAAAAACTCCCTTCTTTAAAGGACTAAAAAAAAGTAGATTTATACATTTTTGAATCTGAACCTACTTTCTAATCCTCCATCTCCAATTGGACAGTGGGCTAAAGAGATACTCTCCAGCGATGAAGTTGTGGCCAAGCCCTTCGGAATAAAAAAACAATGTTTGTTAACTGGCTTGAAAAACAAAAATACAAAGAAAGACCAAGTCACCCAACTGCTCAGTATTCTTTGAGCTCCTACAAGAAACCCAAGGGGTCAGAGGAGAGACAAAACTAGTGAACCTTAAAACTCAGTGTAAGCTGGTTTATTTCTTTAGCAGAAGAGAAGCTGTAGCCTGTGGGCAACAAGCAGCAACCTCCTTACCTAGTGTTGTGGTTTAACTCCAGC
>NW_010265486.1:0-5318 GCF_000690775.1 Eurypyga helias
AAGGTCCCTTCGAACGCAAACCGTTCTGTGACATGACCCTGCTCCGCATACGTGTATCCCTGCTTTACGTCACAGGCACAGTCTGTTTAGGGAGCCCTTAAAGGTCAGTGAGATGAGTATCATGAGGAATTTCCTAACTGGCTCTCTCCCTATGTTGATTATAGTTAAGCACTGTGTAGTTACAGCTGGATTTGGCTTTCCACAACAATAACATCAGAAGCAATTGGCAGGCTGATAACTGTCTTTCAGTGAAATACTTACAGTCCTCCTTTGTTTACCTATGCCCTTCATAGTACAGTAGCTGTTTTGTTGTGCTCTAAGGCTGTACTTAGCTATAGTTGTAAGCAGCTCTGTGTAATTTTGTCTTTTAGTTTACTGAGGAAAAAAATGTACCAGAGCTATTTGGCATTTTGCAGTAGGTGGAATCTTGGATGATCCAGTTAATGCTGGGTCTTTGGGATTGTTATTAATGGATGGACAGCCTGTGTCTTCTGAACATGGGTGTAACTGTTGGAAAAGGCACTGCTGTCATGCACCTCTCATGGTCACCCACCACCTTAACCGGTAGGAGGGATTTGGTGGCTGTTGGCCAACCTCAGCAGCACTACAGGCAGACAGCGAGGACAAGCACTTGCGTGGGGGGCTCTTGCACATCGTGTTCCTGTGGAGCTGTGGAGGCAGTGGCTGTCCCGACATAGGCTGACTCTAAAACTGGAAAGGGGAAAAATAGTTCTCTTTAACTGCTCCATGCTGAGTGAGAGTCTGTGTCGTAAGAGGGACATTTTTAAAGGGCTCAAGTGATTTATGATTTCAGGTCCCCTGGTGATCCTAAACCATGTCAGCTGCTCATAGAATTCCCAATTCCTCTTTATTTATTTGCTCTTTGTACTGGCTGCACAGTGCCCTGGGCACAGATGTTATATAACTGCTGAATTTATAAACAGACTTATTGCAGTGTTTCATGCTCACTGAGTAAAAAGTGAGTCTGGAGTTGGGCAGACAGCACACTTGGTCTAACTTGAGCTCTGATAAGTATCTTGTGGAAAGCTTTCCATCATGCTTCTCAAGGTATCTTAAACTGCATGTCAGACATGGAACCCACTTTTTTAAATAAAAGCTTGCTATTTTATGTTAGTTGTTGAACGCACTCTCCAAGGTCAGCTGGATGGAAAATATTTCCACTGCTTGTTTTCAGTGAAAGACAGTTTTCCAAATAAATCTTCCTGTGACCAGCGTGAGCTTTAGTGCCGTAGTGAGGACCTTGGATGTCACTGTGTGGTGCCACCCAGTAAAATTACCTGCTTTGTCTGCCTGCTTGGTGCATGTGAGCAGTTCTCAGCTGTCTGAAGGCGAGTCGTGTGCAGCTTGCTGTGAAAGGGCAGGCAACGCACATTTGACCCTGTCCTGAAGAGTGGTTGCTGTGTAGGCCGGGGCTGTGTGTAAGACATCTGTAAGTGATGGAGAATCCTCTGCCCACAGACAAGTTTCAGACCCTCTTTGCGTGTTCACTTGGGATTCAGCAGAAAGGGTTTCTTTCCCTTGCACCATGCCTGAAGAGTGGGAAGCGTGGAGTTGCTTTCCCACAGGCAGAAGGTAGCAGAAGGCATAGATAAGGTGTCTCTGGCCTCTGTTTCTCTTCCTCCTGCCCTGTCGTTGCTACTCCTCTCACCGTTTTCACTTTGGCAGTCAAGTGGTGGCCTTGCCCAGGGCCTGGAAGTAGAGTGTGGGGGGGTACGGAGATGTATCTGGATGTGCTCCGGTGATGTGAGAGGTATCCCATGATAACAAATAAGGGATCTTTTTGCTCCTTAGGTGAATGACTGAGGCATTTTGCCAGTTAAACTTGATGTGCTTTGGTAATTGCTGGTATTGAAATAACTTGCAAAACTGCTCGCGGAAACGATCTGTCGTTGGAATTCAGTGATGCCTTTCCTTGGGTCATGTAGCGGTGGGCTGGCTGGGAGGTGGAGACCCTGCTGTGTTGCCTGTCTTGGAACTGGCAGAGCTGGGTGGGAAGCTGCCAGGTGTGGAGTTCTGGCAGGTGAGGAAAAGGTGAGAGAAACAGCCCAGCTGCTGGGGCAAGGACATAAATAATATATCAGCTGTGTGTGGGTGGTGGTGGGGGAGGAAATCAGGGGACCAAATATAGGTACTTGTCAGTGAGAATACAGCCCCTTCTTAAATGGGAATACTTGTTTCTGAGAAACTTCCTCTTGACCTTCAGTGTGAATGGCAAGAAAATATGTGAAGATTGTGGGTAAACTCAGAACCGCAGTACGTTTGTACTTAAGCTGGTAAAATACAACTGAGTTACTGTTGCATTCCATTACTGGTGAATGGAATGGTAATAGCACAGGAGATATTCCGGAGGCTTTCCATCAAGTCATTTCTAGCAGTCAGTGGGTAGAAGTGGCACAAGCTCCTCAAAACACACAGCCCTTCAGTGAGAAACTCTAGGTCCCAGTGGCAAACTGCTGTGGAAGCAAAGTGTGGGATTCAAGGGTATGTTTTCTGTTTGGCTGGTTACTGATCCCTGCTGGATTTGGTTTGTCCCAGGAGGGCACAGGGGTGCAGTTAATGCCTTGGTTGGAACATGCTTTACCAGCAGAATCGCTCATGCCTGCACAGTAACAACTGGGTATTTCACCATGGCTAAGGGCTTATTTAGGTTTTATTGTCCTGTCCGTTGTGTTACAGAACTCCTTTAGTGCAGACAGGTTTTCATTGGCTGTTCTGTTAAGTCTGTGCCTGAAAGAACGATCAAGTGCCCAGAAAATGTTTTGAGCAGGAGAATGTTCCCTCTTTTTCTTCCTTGTACTTAACTTTCCTGAAACACCGAGATATGTGATGTCTTTACAGAATTTACACCTAACTTCGCATGGTTTGGCAGGCAGAATCATCTCTGTCTGATGTAAATGAGACTAACCACGCTGATTTCAGCTCAGGAAAAGAATTCCTGTTCAGGGTGATTTGCAGATGCCTCTCTTAGCTGAAGGAGCCTTCAGCATGCCAGGAAGTGCTAGTTTGTAGGGGTACACCCAGAAATGGGTGTTTAGGAATAGAAATTTTAAGATTATAGTGCTGTTAAATACCCTATGACATGTCAGTATGATACACTGGGTGTTTTTCTTTTGTCTTTCTCCCTCCTCCCACACAGAGTGTGTCGTGGCCTGTCACAAGTTTGTCGAAGTCAATGCCCTGGGTCTAACAGTAGCTGCCCTTAGCAGCTATGATTCCAACATGAGAGCAGCTGCATATTTTGTCTTGGCTTCCTTTCGTTCTCATCTGGAAGGAGCTCGCTTTCGAGAGAAGAGTCAGGTAAGACCGAGTCAGCAGGCAGTTTGCCAGGTCAGATGTTTTGGGTGACAGGCACTGAGGGGGAGAGTCACTGATCTACTAGTCTGTCCAGATGCACGTGGTGAGAGCTAAAAGAAACTTTTTATCCTCTATTCCATTGGTTCTCTTCTGTTGCCTTGTGCTTCCTCCAGTTATAATCAGTGAGCAGAAAAAGGGGGGAAAATATGTTTTAGAAATTCTTAGGGATTTTATTTGTAGGAATGGAAATCCTGCTGGGATTGGTATTTGATTTGTGGTCTGACAGATATCCTAAAAGCTTACTTGCGCATTCACGCTCTGCTGTTGCATTTGTTTGGGTTGTGGTTCAAGCTTTTCTCCCCTGGGCTCTTGTGCTGCAGTTGCTGTATCTCTTGGATGCTGTGCAAAATGGAATCAGGCAACAGAACCTCAGGTTTACCTTCTCTTTGACCCTCTACATCGCTCGCGTGGCCCAGCAGATCCTGAAGCCAGGTACTGTAACCCAGGGTGCATGTTGAACTCCTGGGGTGTTAAACAGGAGACGGCCACCGCGTGTGGGGTAATGTCAGTGACTGATACTGGAGGACGTGATTGTGGTGACGCTGGTAGGAGCAGTGAAGTATGCTTTCCTGTGGTTCAGAGAAAGCATATTGCCTTACTGGAGAAGGGGGAAGTGGCATTTTGACTTGTGTCAAAACCAGTCTGATCCATCAGGGATGAAGCCACTACCTCCTCATAATTTTGGGGTGGATGTGGGCAGAGGAGCTGCTGAGTGAAACCAGGTGAGTGTGTGGGTCCTGTTCAGCAGATCAGGGTCGGTTGTCCTTTTGTCCTTGGGCCCTGAACCAATGTAAGTCGCCCTTGCAAAGGAGGATTGTGGCACTGGGGGGTAGTTCGGGGGTAAGGGACCTTGTGAGGGCTCTAGCTAAACCTTCTGTCCAAAGCAAGGCCAGCTGTGAGGACAGGCCACTTTGCTCAGGGCTTTATCCTAGAAAACCTCCAAGGATGGAGACTCCATAGTCCCTCTGGGCAACTTGTTCCACTGCTCGTGGGGGACACATCTGGTCTGTCGGTTAAAAGTTACGATTGCCAGGCGTGAGGTGTTTAGGCTGGAAATGCAGAGCAATTTGGCTCTCGCTTTGCTGCCGAGTTCGTTTTGTCAGTGAAATAACATTGGATTTGCTGGAGTCAGAGCCATGCTGAATGTTTCTCTTGGGTGCTTTGTGCCCACTCTGAACAAGCTTTTCATTTTGGGGAAGAGGCAGGAGGGATGACCAACAATATCACCAACCTTAGAGCAAAAGGCCTCCTTCTGTAATGAACGTGCTGTTCTGGCAGCTAGCTGGAACACTGGAAAACACAGGTTCCATTTATTGTTCTGCGTGGTTGTGTGTTGGGAATGTTGTCCTCCTCCGCAATAACCGCTGTTTTCCCTCCACAGAGGAGCACATGTATATAAAGGTAAACAGATTCCTTCTGTCACACCAGTATTTGGACCTGAAGAAAGTACCAGGGTTTTTCCAGCTTTTCTACAGCTTTGACTTTGAGGTAATGTGAGAATCCCATCTTGGTCCACTTCAGAAAATAATAGAAAAAAGCCATCAAAATGCCATGCAATCTTATATTTCCATAGGTAGTTAATGAGGCATGTTTGTTTTGTTTTATATTTTAATTGAAGTGTTATTTCTTTATTGTTTCTTCAGTAGTAACACCCAGAGAAATAGGGAGCTGTGCTGGGCATGCCTTGTGGGCACAATAACCGGGATGGATGTTGTGCCCTGGCTGCCTCACGTTCATATTTGAGTTTAGGTTATTAACATTGAGCTCAGTTGAGGTGTTTCAGAAGCAGCGACTTTTAAAGTTCCGTTGTCAGTGTGTATTTGGGCTGCAGAGTAACTTCCTGATTAACATTACTGGTTAAACGTGGTAGGGATGAAGATGGAGAAGTCCAGAAAAAACTGTTAAGCACCGTGCTGGCACTCCCAGGGAACCAGGGGTTTGTG